>NW_015621235.1:0-1957 GCF_001515605.1 Sinocyclocheilus anshuiensis
CAGTTTTCCTTTATAAATCACATTTGTGACTACGTTTCTTGTAATTTCGACTTTTTCTTGTAATTGGCCCTTTATATCTCTCAATTGTGACAATTGTTTATTGTAATCACACTTTTGTATCTCCACAATTTGACTTTATATCTCACAATAATGACTTTGTTTCTTGTAACTACAAATTTATATCTTACAATGACACTTTATATATGGCAATTGCGAATTTATCTTTAATGTGACTGTATTTCACAATTGCAACTTTTTTTCACGTAATTGTCTCACAATTGCGACTTTATATCTCACAATGTGACTATATCTTGCAACTGCAACTTTTGTGACTTTGTATATCTCATTGTTACTTTATATATCGCAGTTGTGATTTAAAATTTACAGTTCTGCGGAACAAATTAAAGATATAAAAAGTCACAATTACAAGAAACAAAGTTGCTATTGAGACTTTATATCTTGTAATTTTGATTACAATTTGAAAATTGAAACTTTGTTTCTCCTAATTGCTACTTTGCTCCTGGTAACTATGACTATAAAAATTAATAAAATTGACTTTTTTGTTTGAAATAAAGTACACCAAAGAATAAGACCAGAATTGTGCATTAAATAAGTAACTGTCTGATCTAAACAAAGGTCAGTGGCAACATTGCATTTTTCTAAAAGCCACATGACAACACAAAGCCAATTCAGAGTCATGGATGATGGGTGGATATACAGTAAACGGAATGCATTATATTTCATGTTACATTTACATTTACGTAGCTTGGAGCATACAGTATCTCTGGACAAGCAGACGAGGGTGTAGCATGCCGTCTGGGATGCTTAACTGACATAACTAATCCTAAAAAGACCCATTGTATACATTGCAAATTAGCTTGCTTGCAATCCAGACTTCCAAAAAGACTGAGCGTTGGTGGAATCAAAATATAAAAACTCCCCTTTCTGTATGAGACACATGTATATATATATGATTGTGTGCTTCCAAGCGCATACACATGTATCCCGTAGTATACACTACATGCACGCTCTCAATGTAAATGGAGAGACAGCATGCCACATCGCTACACATCTGAGGCACCTGCGTTCACTGACCTAAATCCACATGGGAAGGCCACAGATGGCATAAATAAAACAGCCTACTGCATTAAGCATGGGTCAACACTCCTGCATGCACAGTATCCTAAACTCAGCACTGCATGCATTTTCACTGAAACTGCATATTAATTTCTAAAAAGCACCTGCTTTGTTGTGGTGCAACAGTACACTGTCGAATTCCAAGTCTGCCGTGTTTTCCGAATGAAATGCAGATGTCATTAAATTGAAAGTGTATACATTTTATATTTGTTCTATTCACATTATTCATTATTTTTAAGATTTTAAGAATTATATAGTACACTCTGCAGTGTTACACAGTATTTCATGATGTAATGATGTGAAGGATGTTACAATTATTCAATAACTAATATTTCACATTTGGTAGCTCCGCCCACAAACATATTTTGATTGACTTTATAGCTCACAATTGTGACTTCGTTTCTAGTAATTGTACATTTGTATCTTACAATCAGATTTTATATCTTGCAAGTGGTAATGATTCTCATAACCGCAACTTAATATCTTTCAACATGACTTCATATCTCGCAATTGCGACTATGTTTCTTGTATTTTCAAGTTTTGATGGACTTTATTTCTCTCAGTTGTGACATTGTTTCTTGTAATTGCTAACTTGTTTCTCGTTATTGCAAATTTAGACTTTATATCTTGCAATTCTGACTTTCGTTTAATTGAGAATTTTTATGTCCCAATTAGACTAAATTTCACAATTTGACCATATCTCATAATTACAGCTACATTTCTGTTCGTTTCAACGTATTTCTTATAATTGCATTTTATTTATTTATTTAATTTTTATCACACAATTGTGACCTTTGAAAGGCCCTGATATACTCAAAAC
>NW_015621236.1:0-1960 GCF_001515605.1 Sinocyclocheilus anshuiensis
CATCCTTACTTGAGTGCATTAACCTCTTTAGCTGCTTTTTGATTCCGGGAGAAGGGACCCTGGAAGCGCCCGGGCTTTGGCAGGGAGACAGGACGCTAAAGTCCAGAGGCAAGAGAATGACAGTGCCGAGAAAGATAAACACGAGCAAACCCGGAGGAGGTGATTGACTTGGGCAGCGGTCACCTGCTTGCTCACTTGCACAAGAAAAAGCAAAGGTCGGGTTCGTCCAGGCAGAAAAACACTGCACTTTCTTCTGCTTATTTGGCTAGCAGGGTGGCAAAGCCACTTTTGGAAGGGTTCCAGGGACAAATATGGATAAGACACACAAACACACACGCGTGCGGAGGATGGGTGATATCATGCCTGCTGTGGCCGGCCTAATCAGGGCTCCGCTGGAGCACTGATGGGTAATGAGGAAGAAAGAGCACATCTGCACAGGGATGCCGTGCCCTTGGAGCTTTTAGTGTATTACCACACCATAAAGACACTGCGCATGTACAACTCTCGCATAAGAATCACCGTGGCGGAGGATGACAGATGATCATTATGGTTATGGACTGTACATTTGTGATATGCTTCATTTATGATGGGATATCTGGTTTGGATTTTCTGTTGGCCATTAAAAACACTGAAATCATTGTATTTGCATTGGTTTTCTGACGCAGATTAAGGGAGTAGTTCAGTAAAAAAATTTGAATTTGGATATTATTTACTCACTGTTATGTTGTTCCAAACCTGTACATTTCAACAAAACTAGAAATTGTCTTTCTATACAATAATGAGGTCCGAAAAACACCATAAAAGTAGTCCATATGATATGTATGCTATATTCTAAGTCTTCTGAAGTCATGTAATGGCTTTATGTGACTGAAATTTAAAGGGTTAGTTCACCTAAACATGGAAATTCTGTCATTTTGTCATCTTTATGCCATTCCAAATCCATACAACTTTCACTTATATTTGAAATACAAACCAAGATATTTTTAATGAAATCTTAGATATTTCTGTCTCTCCATTTAAAGTACACACTACTTTTATTCACTTATGAACACGCAAATACACGGATCGCAAATATGGTAAACAGAAGCTCAACCGTACTTGCTTGATGCATGAAAAAAAAACCAAAACTCATTGGACTTTTAATGGTGGGACAGAAATCTCTTAGATTTCATTTAAAATATCTTTGTGTTTTAAAGATGAATGAAAGTATGGGTTTCAAAATAGTAGTTTCATTTTTGGGTGAACTGTCCAGACTGTCCTGACAAAAAGGTGTCAATTTCAATGATACTAAAATGATTTTAACCAAATATGACAAGCCATTTTTGAACCGACTTAAGTATTGGCATAGGGTCACATGACAACACAACAAGACAGAGAGTAAATAATGAGCAAATTTCAGTTTTAAGTGAACTCTTCCTCTGTGTCATGCGCTGGACTAAGTCACACCCTCACTGTTGTATCTTTATTTGTTTAAGACAAAGCTAAACTGTGCCCTGGAAATAGGATTTATATGAGAGATCCCATCAACATCACAATAACTCATGCTCTAGGCTGAATAAATATAGACAAATATGCAAACTATAATGGTTCACACAGACGTCAAGCTCCTAAGGCCACTGAGGAAAAAAAGATCTTTTGAATAACCACAGAACAACTCAGCAAAAAACACCTGCCAGTCTCAATGTCCTCAGCTTCAAGACCGGGGTTAAAAAGCATGGTCTCTTTGAACTCGTTCCTCCTGAGTAAATATTGTCTTATCAACGTGTCCCTAATGGACTATCCCCTGTCTTCTAGTGAGGTAGTTGTAAAGAAAACAGGGCTTGAACAGAAAGCTCCTTTGTATTAATTTTTCTTTATCCATTGTCTCTATATTGCATGCATTATCATTTGTGGTTAAGGTCTCTCTATTGAATATGACTTGGCAGGTGGTCATGTTTGCCAACATAAGAAAAGTGAGCTT
>NW_015621237.1:0-1959 GCF_001515605.1 Sinocyclocheilus anshuiensis
TTTTGTGCAATGGAAAGGTATAGATGTTTAAGGTTCTTCATAGAAACAAAGATGCCAATAAAGAATCTTTATTTTTAAGAGTGCAACAGTAACTTTATTAGTCTACACCGTACAAGAATTGCATTACACAAAATGTAGTACACAAATGCGTTTCTGCAAGAATAACAGCTTTTAATTAAAAATCACCACTCAGATTAAATGACAATGACGCTGGAAAACATTGCACCGAGCAACAGAGGTATACTAACAGTAATGACAGCAATGGAATGTGGAATCCATATGAGTTATTGTATTTCACGTCAATGAGAATGCACTTAGGCTGCAGAAGCTTCTAAACCAGTTCGGGTGCTGTGCTTGATAGAACCCTGCCTCTCTAAAGAACCGATGTTTTCACTGTTGCCAGCTACCAATTTATACGGTTAAAGTGCTTGTATGTCAATATGGTATATTCCATTAAGTAGTGCTCAGTTTATTGTCCATTATGATTCAAGGCACAACAGTGCACCAACAGTGGACCAAAAATTCATCCAATCTATCATTCTGGGTGATCATTGTGATTGATGGACCTGCACTTAATCCTCAATGGCTCCATTTATATTCAAGTAATTCATCTTCAAGAGAGCTGTCCTGAAAACTGTATTTAAAAATATTCAAGCTAGACTGCTGGTCTTAACTGGTTTAAGATGGTCTCCTAGTTTGGCCAAACTGCTCAAGTGCCCAAAACACCTCTTAAACCAGACAACAGTATGACCAGGTTGGGATATATACATTTCTATAAAGTGATAGAAGGTATTATATAGCTCTATTGGCCACAGTTAATGAAACACTAGTCTTTTCTGATCAGTCAAAGAAAGGCTATGTTTATTGAGCAGTGGATTTCAATCCTAGCTCTGAAATACCTCAAAATGACACATTTTTGATGTCTCCCTTGTCTGACACACCCAATTTAGGTATCAGAGCCTCTGCTAATGAGCTGATGATATCAAGCAGTTGTGTTAAATGAGAAAAATATACATAATGTGCAGTATTGAGGGTTGAGAACCAGTAATGAAAACCCTTTAAAACCCAGTCTGGCTGTTCTATGATCTGTCAGAGAAAGGTCATTGTATCCCTTCACTTACTCCACTTCCCAGCACAGATATTAGACAGAATACACAATGAGCAATTATGAGGCAACAATATTTTCATAAATAAAGAAATGCATACGAGACTGAAGCTGAAAATGTAACCTTTCACATTTATTACACGTGCGCTCTACCTCGTTATGTTATGGCGATCTGAGTCAGAGTTTAGAATAGCATGCATCATATGCCCTGTCAATGACATCACACTCATGCAAACCACAGGCTAGTTTGTTTATACTGGATACTGGTCTATAAGTGTTGCTGCACCCGCAGACTCAGGATGACTTGATACCTACTTTTTTTTACGCGTTGAGTCTCTGGCGGCGTGTTTCCTTATAAAAATGTCAAATTCATTCCTTTAAGCTCAAGAGCATGATATGTACACACACAGGCTTCAGCAACAGGAGCGGCCCCGCACTATAGTCCAGCTGAGAAAAAAGATGCTTCGTTATACGCCCGACCCCGCTTACCGGGGACGAAGAGGATGCTCTTCTCCTTCAGAAAGCCGCTACACGTCACATTCATAGCGTTCCTTGAAAAGATACCGTGACGATTCCTATCCAAAACAAACATAACAGTTATGCATAATTAAAAAGTTGCAGCATCCGTGTTAAACCAGGAGTTTTATTTCGGACAACTGACGGAAGGGCAAACCGTGAGTCGATCTTTGCGCGTTTACAGTCATCCAGTATGCGTATGGAGCTGTGTGGAGAGGAGTTGTGCTCATCCTACCGGTCCTCCGGATGCTGCACCGCAGTGTGATATAGCGCGCAGTGGACAGAGGAGCCCTGGCACGCCCGGCGGTTTGTGGCACTGGGCGTAACTGCTCTCGTCC
>NW_015621238.1:0-1957 GCF_001515605.1 Sinocyclocheilus anshuiensis
ATTTAATCATTTTATTAATAATACTTTTGTAAAATATTTTTACTAATAATTTATTATTTTTTAAATAATAACAAAAATAATATTAAAAAATAATACGTTATATCAAAAGTATTTTTATGAAATAATAAAACAATATTATGATTATTAACAACAATTATAATAATGATGATTTAACATGAGGGAAAATTATTATTATATATTTTTTAGATTTGTTTATTATGTATAAAATATATTTATATTTTTTATTATTAATTTTACATTTGTTTTGGGGGTACATTTATTAATTTTATGCATTGAATATCAAATTGCTGTTGTCATCATTTGATATCTGAATCTTCTCCTAACCCATCGTTTTATGACCCTTTACTATGGTGATATGATGTGCCTCTGGGTCCTTACCATTTTAGCCGGCTGTGGGACGGGACTTTGGGTACCGTAATGTCATGATCTTTGTGTAATGTGATGTCTGATCTTTCAGAGCTCGGATGAGATTTTTGACTGACGGTAACTTCCAGGATCGAGAAGGTGTCTGCAGTCTCCTGCAAACGCTGGTCGATATTATAACCGTGGGGTAATAGTGGAGATCAATAAGCATCAGGACCGGTCTGTTCCACTGATCATCAAATATTAATCAAGACAGACGGAGCCGAGTGGTGTCTTAAAGGGTCTGTCTCCCTGTTATAGATCAGTGTCTCTAACTAGGACTTTTCATAAAAAATACATTCAGATCTTTCTGTTCTCAGAGAGAAGAAGTAACAGATGATATCAGGGAGATTCTTCCTAATCAAATTACAAGGGCTGGGCGCTCTGGATAAATGCTTTAAATTGTTCATGGTAATTGAATGTAAAATTATGTTAATTTATTGGCTGTTAGGAGTTCTCACCCATCCTGTAAGAGACATGTGAATGATTGTGTTATAATCAGAGGTGACAGAAATTCATACGGAGGTGTTTTACATTTTACAGCGCTTCATTCTGATCCGATTGCGTTGTGGGAGATTGCTGTTCACAGTTTTGTATTCATGTTAAGCTTTAATAATATAGCATCAGAAAATTAATTTGACTTGTACCTCGTAATTTGTAACCCATGCGTTGTGTGCAGTGTATGTGTGTTTGTGGTATTTGTCTACTTATGGATGTATATCTGCTGCATGGTGAGGGATGGTCATATCCTCCATTGCCAGCGAACTTGATGTTAAAATGCTGTTCAACCGCTTTTCTCTCTCATTGAGCTTCCATTCATGTGCATGGATGTAACAGCTTTTAAGAAACGCTTAGACTGGCAATGTGCACACTTTTTTGTGTGTGTGAGTGTGTTCTCGTCTTCCGGGAGAACCCAATTCTGCTCCAGTTCAGATGGTGATAAGGAAATGATAGTGTCTGCAACCCTAGTACAGGATGGAGTGTAAATGATTTGTAGATAAGAAGCAGAATAACTTTCTCTCTCCCTGTTCCAAATTATAGTGAGCGGCCTATCTAGATGCACTTCTGAGAAAAAATTATGCAGCTTGTTTGCATTTCACAGAAAATGCATTACGACAAGCATGGTGTATAAACTCAAGATGACAAACAAGTTGTGAGTTGAAATATAGATTAGAAATATGTTTCATTCAGTACCAAAAGTTATTAATACAATAGCCCAATCTAATGAAAAATTTACCATTTTACCCAATATTTCTGTTTGATATGTATTGCTGTTTATACACTACCTTTCAAAATGTTTTTTAAGAAGTCTATGCTCACCGAGTCTGCATTTATTTGATCAAAACTACAGAATAATGTGAAATTTTATTGCGATTTGATATAACTGTTTTCTGTTTGAATATTTTAAAATGTAATTTATTTCTGACAAAGCTTTCAGTATCATTACTCATTATTTTCAGCATCATTACTCCAGTATTCAGTGTTACACGATCCTTCAGAAATCATGCTAATATGCTGATTTGCTGCTCAAGAA
>NW_015621239.1:0-1961 GCF_001515605.1 Sinocyclocheilus anshuiensis
ACGGAACTTGCGACCATAGTTGCTTTTGGGAAACGCACCCCTGATAAATCTAACTTTAGATAAATGCTGTAGCCAGACCATTTTGTGTTAAGGGTTAGGGGGACAAACTGTTATTAAATTATTTGAAGGCTATCAATATAGCACTGCCTTACTATAATTATCCAATTAAATGTGTTGTGCTGCTTTTTGTCTTATAGAGCACATAAATATACATTAATGTGTTTATGCTAAGCATTATGCTTTCTCACAATACAGGCTGTTGTGTTGATTCAAACTGAGTTTAAAATGCATGCAGCTGTCTTGTCTTTATCACATTCTTTCTTTGTGTATTTAGCATGTATGACAGCACAATATATTACTTTCAATTAAAGTCGCTATGGAACAGGCAGCCTGTCAAATATCATCTTCAGCTAAGAAACAAAATGACAGCAAGGTAGAGAGTGTTTATTAACAAAGTACGTTCATTGTCTTTAGCATGGCTTAGTGTTGTCTGGAAGCATAATGAACTTAAGAAAAAATGCATGGTATCAGGCAAAATCATGATATGCATCATGATATGCAAAATCATGAAAGTGCAATGTGTGCAACATGACAAAAATGAAATGTGAGCTGTACAATAAGGAACATATACAAAATCTTATAAACCATTTTTCAAATTAAAGAATATACATTTTGCATCAATCAAGCAAATGCATTAAATATTTTGAACTTTATATTATGAAAGGTAAATAATACGAGGAGGACAGAACAAAACCTCATCTGAGCCATAATGCACTGCAGACAGCTGCAATTTAAATAAGCGGGAATATGTGTGAACGAGGCATTAGAGTGCATATAAATTATACTCTTGTAATTCATAGGCCAGGCTAAAGTGTAATTTTATACAATATGTAACAGCCACCTTGCCTGTATATCTTGGTTATAGTTCTTGGTTCTTGGCCTCATGGCATTAAAACATTGAATACCCCTGCTTTAGAGTGAAGCAAAACTGGAAAAATGTATATTCACTACATAATTTTCCTAATCTGTATAATTTAGAGCCCTGATTATACTATATCATACAAACTAGTACACACTGTCAATCAGTCTCGTTTACAAAAAAATGAATAAATAAATAACATTTGTATTACTTTCATGTATCTTTTTTGTGTCTTTATGCAAACTAATCCATCTATGTCTCAGTCATAAGGTCTTGTTTAAAGACTAAAGAATTTTTTTTCTTTTGGCCACTACTATTCTCTCCATGTCCTTCCATTTCTGTTCATTACACGCTGACATGATGAGCTTGACCTTCTGCTCAAATGTCAAGCAAATATGAAAAATCCATTTGATAGTAGAATCTGGAGGAGGACTTTCATGTTTTAGTCTAATAAAAAAAAAGAGAGAGAGGTAGAGAGAGAATATTAATCTAATGTAAAACAAGCCCTGTGATCCTTTGTCACAATGCGACAATAGCCAGGACGTACAACTTGTGCACATATTTGGAATTATTAATTAAAATTTGCCTATTTGAACAACCCAACATCACATTTAGTTTAATGTTTGAATTTAATTTGCTTTACAAGTGAATGAGAACAATATTGGGGTGGGGTGGGGAAGCTGCCTGAATTTGTCCATGATATATTTTTTTTGTTTCTCCATAAATGTCACCTAAATTGAATTCTTCTACTATTAACCATTCCTTATTAGCTAAATGAACGTGACCTAATGATATTCTATTTAAAATAAGCTTTTATTTTAAATAGATTTATTTTAGTAACTGGTGTGCAAAAATTCACATCATCAGAGCATGAATATATATCTGTAATAAGCTGCTACTGTAATGAGATTTCGTTTATCAGTAAATGATGGAGACATACTTTATGAACAGCTATTATTTTATAATCCACTCCAAATGGGACATTTAAATAATGTACATTCATTTACAGTGTTTGAATGGCAGAAATGTATTCAGAAATCAA
>NW_015621240.1:0-1962 GCF_001515605.1 Sinocyclocheilus anshuiensis
CATGACGGAGAGGTTAATGAGAAAAGAGAAATGGAGAAGGGTAGCAGCGTCGCTTGATCCAGCTCTTCAGCTGTGAGGTGGCAGTCGGTTAATCAGGTCACGTAGCCTGATATGATAATCCCAAGGGCACTGCATGAAAGCAGAGGCTAACACCACGCTGACAGTGAGGAGAGGTGAATCTGATGGGAGGTGCTTTTAAGATGTCTCCTCTGAATTGTGTTCAGGAGGCCTTGTAGTCCCGCACTCGCTCTGCCTTCAGCCGTGCTGGTGTATTTAGGTGTGTGTATATTCGATCCACCCAGATTGACACCTCCATCTGTGGGGAATTTTCTAGCAATGAATTGTGCTGTTGATAGTGTTTATTTGTACACGTTGTCTTCGCTGTGTACAATGATCAAGTCATATAGGCCAAGGAAAGTGGGAAAGTGGTTCACCTCATAATATTCCCAATGAAATTTGAGGCACATGATAGAGGTCACTTGGATATTTCCAGGGCTCAACAATAAAGATTTTTATACTTGCCCAATCAAACTAGCTGTTGATATTTTTTTTTTCACCCTGTAACAGTAAGTAAATAAGTAATTTCTACTTTTCAAGTTATTTTAAACTGACCAAGTTGATCTGGCTATAAGTTGATAAATTAATCAAGTTGAATCTTGTGGCTTACAATAACTTAACTTTGGTTAAAATAATGGAAAACATATGTCATGCTATAACTTTACAGTGTATTTTCACTAGATCAATATATATATATATATATTACCCATTTTATTGTAGCAGCATTTTTAGATTTTATATGTATTATATGTATTTCAATCATTCTTCACAATGCAATTCATAATAAATAATTATTTATTGAATGAAACAGTTTTTCATTTTCAAAAATATCTCTAAGGAAATTATACAGCTGTATTGCAACTCACTGACAGCTATAAATGTATACATAGGCACATTTTGCTAATATATATTTGCAGTGACACATTTTTCAACTAATTCTAATGTTTTTTTTTTTAACTTTTTGATGTGATATTACATTTTGTAAATGTGTTAAATTGTGGCGTAAAATATATTTTTTATGTATTTGCATGGATTGTTTTTCTCTCAAATAGACCCCTATCAAACTCTTAAAGCCCCAACCTGAAAACCCCTGATATATTGTAAAGAAACATTTTCAAGTCATAACAGAAATTATGTTTATGTTTGCGAGACTTAAAATTGATCAATGAACACAAAATATACAGAAAACACAGAACTGTCCCAATGACAACCGATGATAGATATATCAACTAGCTTAAAGTTTCCTCAGTGGCCCTAAACCATTGGCCTATCCTCATTGTTGAGCCCCTATCATCTTCACTAGTATGCACGTCTGTGTGCATGTCCCTGTATGTACTCTATGAATACACATCTCATCTGTGATTCAGCCTGTATATTCTGCCATCTCGATGAATCAGTAAGAGTGAGGTGAGGGATGAGCTGTGCCCTTCCACCTCAGCAGTCAGAGAAGTGTGAGATTCAAACAAATAAGATGCTTCCAGCCGTGTTTGAGGGATGTCAAGGTGTCAGAACTCGAGCTGGGCCGAGTCCTGCTGAAATGCACTGTGCAAAGACATTCCCCAAGGCTACAGTAAAGGGCCGAACACTCAAATGTCAGCGACTGACACTTCCCTTCAGTAATAGCAACACCAACTACTGATGAAAACAGCCATAAACCTCGTTGCAGGTTATGTTTCAGTTGACAGAACGTCCCAACAAGGAAGTCACATGATGACAGCGATGTATGTATGAGTTCAGATGAGCCACAGAAGATGGCTCAATGCTGCCGGACAGGGTTACTATACTATTCTGAACATGTTCCACATAGTTTGACAACCAGAAAGTGTCCCTGATTATTATTTGGAACAATATTGCTTCATATTTTAAAACCCATCATTTTATAAATGTATATGTTGAGTGAAAAGT
>NW_015621241.1:0-1961 GCF_001515605.1 Sinocyclocheilus anshuiensis
GGTGTCTCGCCGAGGGCGTTCCCAAAGCGTTCGACGCAGCGTCTCATTCCCTTCGGGGAACCATGGTTACATATGTAACCTCGAGACGATTTCTCTTATCTGGCATGCAAAGTGATTTGCAGTAGATTGTGTGTCTGTATATGTGTTTGACAGACAATTAAACAGAAAAAAAAGTGTGTGTGTGTGTGTGTGTTTTACGAGATGTTTGCCACATAAGGAGAATTATTCTCAGTGGGGAATCTGTTATGCTCTTTTGATTTATGACTGCACGTTGTCTCATTTCGCAGCACACTGACAATTTTTCTGCAATAATTGAAGTAAATGATGAAGTTGTTCTCTTCTTCTACAATAAAATTATAGTGTTGGGCCTAAGGACACATAATATAATTAATGTCCTCTGTAAAGTCCACACAGAGGTACAATAACAACAGCCGCACACACATTTCACTATATAATTCTCACAATTCAGGTCATAGATTTTTATTTTTTTTGCACGCGTGCATGCATTTTATACTGTATTTAATGTTTACTGTTTAACCAATCCTAAATATAAAATGTCAAAGCTATTCGGATGAGTACAGAAAGACCTGTTCTAGTTAGGGTTGTCAAAATGAAGAGTTAATTGTGAGATTTTTTTTTTTTTTTTTACTTTAACACGTTAAAAATATTTAATGCAATTAACTCTGCATACTTTTTTCCTGCATTACAGTAGACTATATGAACACATTATCAAGCACGATAAGACGTAAAAGAGAAGTTTTGCAAAGTTTTGTTTTAAGTTCACTTAAAATTGTTATATTTTTCAAAGCCTATTAAATGTAAAAAATAATAGCTTCCAAATAAATGGTTATAATTAATGGCTAAAACTGAGGGAAAAATACGCATTTAATAGAGACATCAGTAGCAGTATTAGTATTAATAATACTGGTCTTCATTAATAATAGGCTACTTAGAGAAAAGGTGACCTTAAATACATTTAAAATATACCAGGTTTATGTTGTTTCTACTTTAAATCGGAGATTCAGTGTGAAATTATGACAACATAAATGTGTTACATTATTATGCGATTAATCACGATTAATTACAGAAAAATGTGTGATTAATTAGTTATCAATTGACAGCACTAATTCTAATGCAACAAAATATGATTAATGTGACAAGATCTGTTTTTTTCTACATCACTGTATGCTTTTCAGTCAGATCTTTGCATAAATAAATAAATAAATAAATGTTTTGATTAAATATGTATGCTATGTGCTAAAGTGTACATTTATTACATTTTTTAATAATTAATGGTGACAATTCAAAGATTAGTATTGCATACTGAGCACAACCCTATGTAATAAAATAATATAAAATATTTTAATATTTATGTAATTAGCAATGAATTAATAATAAACACTATGCATATGTGTTATCAAGATGTACTTTTGACGTTTGAACATCAATATCTGTTCTTCTAAGTCACGGACATCACAGTATGCTTCTGTTTGGATTTTTGCAAATGGATGGTGCATGCTAAAATGTTACTTTATTAAATGTTTTTGAATAATTAGAGTAATGAAAAAAATCACATTTCAAAGACTATTTATGCAAACAGAGCAAAACTGTCTCCTGTCCAACTAAGGTATGCACACATAATGTATGCATACAGCGCACACCTGTTGTCTTCTATCCAAGTCCTTAAAGAGACAGTTCACCCCAAAATTCTGTCACCATTTACTCATGTCATTTTCTGTATGCCTTTCTTTCTTCTGCAGAACACATAAGGTATTTGAAAAAAACATTGGGGAACAACACTGGACCCCTTTGATTATTGCATAAACAAACAAAAGAAATACAGTCATACAGGTTCATAACGATATGAGTAAGAGTAAATGATGACAGAAGGTTAATTTTTAGGTGCACAATCTATCGCATTAAAGGCAGAGTGAGTGATTTTTCAAAAACACTTTAGAAAA
>NW_015621242.1:0-1959 GCF_001515605.1 Sinocyclocheilus anshuiensis
TGTGTGTGTGTATATATATATTACCCTTTGCTTTTTGGCCCCCAATTGACTTTGCCCCTCATGTCTAAGGTCACTCACACCACAACTTTCACTGTTGCATGTAATGAGACACTGATTGGTGGGTGTTGCTCATGACAAATAAGAGCATAAAGCCCGGCTGATTGACAGATTGAGCTGTTTGCCCCGTGGTGCCCCTCTATTAGACTACACAGCACTTAACGTGGAGAAGAGCCCGGCTTTTTTTGCTGGTTGAGCGGATGTTAGGTTCACCGCTTCCCTGACTGTTTGACATGTTTGGACAATACCTGCCTAGCCACTAAGATAAGCACAGGTCAGCCTCCTGTAGTGATGTCAGGAGGTTCCCAGAGCATTTACCAGCCACCTGGAGAACCTCAAGTGATTTCATTCCAGCCCAAGTGAACACTAGCAGATCTCAAGACTGCATGTCCGGATTAAGTACTGGTGTCAACAAAAAATTTTTTTCATTCAATCATTGTACAAAAAGCAACACTAGTAAGCATTTTATGTATTTATATTTATCATATATATTTTGCATATATTTATATATTATTTATATAGCATGCATATATATATATATATACACACACACACACACACATAGGCTACTGATTATACTTTAAATACAAAGATAGCCTATTTGTCAAAAATAAAGCAATTGTTAATGCAAACGAGGTTGCGAGAAATAAATAAATGTATCTAAATAAATGTCTATTTATTATTATTATTATTCCAGCATAGTATGCGTCTTTGAGTCTCTTCGCGAAAAATCAAATAAGGCTTCCTGACGAGGGTCCATACTTGCGAAAAGCAAAATGCTTTTATGAAATTTATAATTACTCATGTTAAGACTTTTTGTTATTTTAGTAGCGGATATATTTTTTATATCGGTTTTATTATTATTTTAATTCATTTATTTCTAGGAAACAGTAGCCTAGTTAAGCAGGTATTGTTAGCAAAAAAAAAAACGCTTATATTTTTGCCTAAAGACATTATTGGAGCTAGAACACTTGGACGTGTAGAATGAATATTTGGGATCTTTTCAGATGCACTCGCACTTTTATCAGTGTTTTATTTGTAGGAGAGATAATGGGCTTCTGGTGATTATTGGCTAATATAGGCCGATATTACGATATAATAAACGCGCTGCATACGCAAATTGAATAATTTAATCAGCTGTTTGTCTAATAGGCTAATGATAATAATCTGAAACTCGGTATTCGGTAACACTTTGTATTTAAAAAATGCTTACCTGCTCCAATTAATCAAGGTTAATTAACTCTTTATAATGCCTATTTAGTTGTTTTTCATCTAATTGTTGAGTTAAATGTTACCACCAATCCTATATTATTTAATTATTTGTACCCATTTTAAGAATCTAGCAATGTTTACAAAGGGGCACAAATAATTATTTAATTTGTAATTATTTAATATTTATTTAGGGTTTTTTTTTTTTTTAATAGTTAGCCTAGATTTTTGTGTCCTGTCTTTGATAATGTGCGAAATGCGCGCACATTCGAACGGTTTCTTTATTACAATTTCAGTTTATTACAGCAAAGATAACCTTTGAATTGTCAAGGGTTGGTGGAGGCAGACACGAATCTTCTCAAATAAGATGATTGCTATTTGGGGCTGCTGATTTGCTCCTTATCACCTTGACTTCGAACAAAGAAGGTGAAAATTGCACCCCGGGGAAAACAGCTTTGATTAAAAGGTGTGGGGCTGGTTATCACCACGGTTTTTTTACACACCATAATCAGCTTTATTTCCTAAACTCCTGCTTCAGTGCAGCAGTAGCTATAGCCTAATATTCTAAACATGGGAGACAGATCGGATTTAGACCAGTGGATCATTTCAGAAACAATATGATCTTTTGAAGCATCTAATCGTTTAGGAATCCTTCCTTCACTTTGCGTGTTATAATGCATACATTGAGTTGCA
>NW_015621243.1:0-1963 GCF_001515605.1 Sinocyclocheilus anshuiensis
AAAAAAACAAACACCACATGATAAAGTTGAATGTTTTTTGCCACATCAAAAAAATCATGGCATAGTTTATTAACTATTTCCATCTATTTAATTTGATTTACATCACATTTTCAAAATGGATTTATCTAATTTGCTTAGAATCATTATTAAAAATGTGTGAACAAGGGTAAAATATGGCTAGCTGTGGAATAAGCAATATTCAATTAGCTAGCATATGAGGTTGAAACCAGTTGGATTTATTGATGATAAATATATAAACTTAGTTACGGTGTATTTAAAATACATTCAGTTTATTAGTACTATTTCAGAAATCTTACCTTTTTCATTTATTTATGACTGAAAAAATATGCATCACAAAGTTTATAAGTTTGTTTGTTAGAACAGTAATCCAAATGGGTGGAAATTTTATATGCAATTCAAATACTTATATCTTACATTTAGGCCTAAATATTTTTAAGGGTCAGTGTTATTTACATATTATTATAGTATTTATTTATATTTTTAATTATTAGCTTTTAGCATTTCAAATTTAGTTTTTGTTATTTTAAGTTTAAGTTTCTTTTGTTTTGTTTTTTTAAAACATTTTAAAACTTTATTTTTATATTTCAGGTTTTGTTTTTAGTAATTTTAGTACTTACTTCAGTTAGTTGCCAAAGCAACATTTCAAATTTTTAAAAAGTGTTTCATCTTATATTTATATTTGATCTTATTTCAGCTTAATTTCAGTTAAAAAACAAATATGAATAGTTTTAATTAACAATAACAATGCATTAGGTGTTATTTAATCTATAGCCTTTTTTGAACAACGAGTGAAAAATCAGGACATTATCATGGACGCTTGGTCATCCTAACAAATGAACAACAGTTTATGATAAAGTCAATTACAAAATTCATTCACAGACAATGATTGATTCTGTAAAGCAAAGCTACTCCAATACATGTATTTCCCATTTTAGCCTTTGAAACCAACAGAACTGTAAGAGTAACAAACTAGATCTAAATGATAATGCTACTTCATCACAGAACCCAAGTTATGACTCGTATCATTATCAAGGAATGTCTTATATTCCCAATCTCTTTGGTTATATATGTTGACTTTGGGTGATTTAGTGGCTAAATTGTATTCCGCTGGCATTGCACTGCGCGCACAATGATAATGTGCCAGAGGATGACGAGAGAGTTAATTGGGTTTGCCCTCTCTCTTAGGGTGCATAGATTAAGAGGAATCATAAATTAACAGACCTATCGAGTCATAATTGTGGCTGGTGAGTGGAAATCTCACCCTCATTATGGCCTCTGTGCTTTTACCCTGGAGATCATCGCTCAGGCATCACGCAGAGACAACTAAAGGTCATGTACAGCTGCCAAACACTGAAGAAATTCATGAGGGTGAAGAAACTGCCTAAGATAAGTTTTAGTATGCAAAACAGGGTACCATAGTGATTATCTACTAAATATCAATGAAGCTGTCTAGGTAGCGGATAAAATTAAACCTATTCAGATGACGGTTTGAGTGAATTTTCCCTTATTTGATCTCAGGGATGGAGTGACTGTCACTGTATGTAGTTTTAAGATGATTGTGATGTATGTACAATGACAAATTGCTCTATTATAATTAATTTCTGATATTTTACTTCCCATTAATCAGTTAGCGCAGGTGACCGACTCAAAGTTTGTTTTAAAAATAAGGTTCTGGAAGAGCATTTTTATATGCAAAAATAATATTTGAGGAACTATAATTTTAGTAGACTTAAGACTCACATAACATGGACGTATTCTGTTGACATTGTATAATTTTAGTAGCTCAATATAATATTCCGTTGAATTTAAATGAGGTGTGTAACCGATTAATTAGTTTGTACAAGGCTGCCCTCTGGTGTATATTTTGAGAACACAAAGTGGCTTCCAATACATTCCACAAGAGTGTCTGTCTGCGGACTGCAAGAGAGGGGCGTAACTGGAA
>NW_015621244.1:0-1959 GCF_001515605.1 Sinocyclocheilus anshuiensis
ACATACCTAACCAGCATATGCTGGTTTTTTCAACAGGGTTATCATTTACTGTGTTGTAGTAAGTGTGGTAAATAATTTACTGCTTTGAACACTTTCTCCTTCAGTAATCATTTACTGTAGATAATTATTTGACATTTCAAAAACACTGTATTACTGTACACTTTCAATGCAATGGGGAGAATGACTCCGTGTTACTAGAATCATATTTCTCGTTTTAAAGCTTCATAGCTTTTATGGGTGCAAATAACACTAATTTTGTTCGGGTTGTTAGTTTAAATCCGTGTGCATCTCCAGCAGACAGAGGAAGGCATCATGCTGGATGAGCTGGTTGTGAAGGAGCAGCCGTCCACAGACACAGAGGAGTCAGTGCCATGTTTCCAGACCCCAGGCCCCACGCTCACCTTCCATCATCTCCGCTACCACATCAAAGAACGATCAGGGATGTTTAGCAGGGAGTGGGTTGAAAAGGACATCCTCAAAGATGTCAGGTAAAGGTTTGCCATGTTCTACCAATCAACATTTTGAACACGCGTACTCATTCTTTAAGCATAAACCTGTAGGTCATGAGAAACATAACTTCAGTCAAACTTTTGACTGGTAGTGTAGCTTTAGATTGTTTTACAGCTATTGCTTAAATAGCTCTGCACCACCCAAGAAAATAGCCCCCAAGTCATGATATCAGTCAGCTTAGATCTGACATGAACTGGCCTGCCCATCTGTATTTGCAGGGTGCAGTGAAATGGACAATATTCACAGGGCTTTAGCCTGCAAGGATCTGAAAGACTCAGTTTATCTCAAATGTAATACATTGGATACCCGCATCATATCAGCCATCCTGCTCTCTAGATAGTGAAAAACACACCGTTAATGAATAACAGTTTTTAATAACATGTTAATATGTTTTTTCTGCAGTGTATGAGGAAGAATCAGTGATACACAGTTCAGTGGTTGCGCAAAGAGCTGCTCACAATCCAAAGAACTTGTCTAGTTGAAAGCAGTCCAGAAGGTGATGTTTTCCATCATCTGTTGCAGTGCGATCATGAACCCTGGAGTGAATGCTATTATGGGCCCGACTGGAAGTGGAAAAACATCGTAAGCGCATGATCATGTATTAATGTTACACTGAAAATATCGAAATCTCATTGTATTCGATAAAATATCAAAGCAACTGAAATTCTTTTTAGAGGACGACATCACAAGCACACGTTTCGAGCTCTTTAATTTGACAAAATCACTTTAGCTTTCAGTTATCTCTTAATTGGATAGTTTAAGCAAAAATGAAATTCTGTCATTGTTTACTCACCCTCTTGTCGTTTCAAGACTGTTTGACTACAGTGGAAGTCAATGGGGCCCAAAGATGTTTGGTGCCTAGCGTTCTTCAAAATGTCTCCTTTTGTATTCCGCAAAAGAAAGTCATTCAACATAAGGGGGAATAAATCATGGCAGAATTTTTGTTTTTGGGTGCACTATCCCTTTTTACAGTTTTTCTTTTCTTTTGAAAACCTAGCTTATTTGCATTTACAATACATAGCATTAATTACAGTGTGTCTGTCTTCAGGCTTCTGGATGTCATTGCAGGATGGAAAGATCCTAAGTGCCTAAAATCAGGCCAGGCTCTAGTTGACAACACCATTGTGACCTCTGACCTCAGACTCTGCTCTGCCTATGTAGTCCAGGTGGGGAGACAATACTCTCTGTGGCCTTCTAAAAGACATATTACAAAAAACTGATATATGGACTGCTGTTCAAAGATTCGGTTAGATTTTTTTTTTAATGTTTTTGAAAGAACTCTCTTATGCTCATCAAGGCTGCATTTATTCGGTCAAAGTTACAGGTAAAACAATAATATTGTGAAATATTACAATTTCAAAAAACTGTTTTCTAATTGAATCTATGTTAAAATGTAATTGATTCCTGTGATCAAAGATGTATTTTCAGCATCATTACTCCAGTCTTCAG
>NW_015621245.1:0-1959 GCF_001515605.1 Sinocyclocheilus anshuiensis
TCTCTCTCTCTCACTCACTCACTCACTCTCTCTTTTCCAGTCAGTCTTAAACTGAAAAAAGAAAAAAACTAGACCGTTCGGTGACTTAAATATTAAAATATAAAACAAACACGTTTAAAAAGTCTATTCAGCGATAAATGTGCTAATTTATGTATTTGTTTACTTTAAATACCATTAATTATAAAACTCATGTTTATCTTTAACTCTACAACCTAAGTTTACGTATGTCTTACAGTAAGCCTTATTCACGCTACTACATCATAACGTAGCTCTTGGTTAATTTAGAGTTGATGAAAGTAGCCTATCAACTTGCGTTCCGACTGATTCATAAGTGTTTCTGATAAAAAACCACATCATACCAGTTCAGGAATAGAGACCACATGGGTCGTGCTTTGTGGTTTTGATTCACTTAAACAAAACGAATAAGAGTCATTCGTTCGGGGTTTCGAGCTCATGTAGCGCGCTATATTTTTTCAACGTACAATTTGATTAATTTGAAAGAACCGATTCATAAGAGTCATTCGTTCGGAAATCGGATCTGTTACTGTAAGTTTGCACTATCGATTTACACGACAACAATGTAGCCTACTAAAAGCAGAAAAGTTTACCTTTACATTTTTGAAAGGTTTCGCATACAGACAACAACATTGTCAAACTGATCAATGAAAATAACTAAAACACTGCATTATTCATGCCAGGCCAATAGTTGGCGATGTAATTTTGTACAGAAACATCAAAGAAGCACATAGTCTACCTAGTGAACATGTAATATGCATGCACATGGCCATTTTCAGACATTTTGCAGTTTACACAGAGATGACAATGGCATTGTTTTCAAAAACTTTTTTTTCTTTTTTCATTTTCAAATGTTTGCAATTTCATGCCCCCAAAGGGGGTCAGTAGGCCCTCTTTACAGGTTGTGTAAGCACTCCCTTGGGACGCAAATGTACTGTGATGTCATGTACATGCATATTGCGTGTTCAGTCTGTATGCATGTGAGTACTTGAAAACCATAATACAGAATTTTTAGTCGTTTTCGTGTGAATGGGGATCATTTTGACATTTGTCATCTATATGCAAAACTTTTCAAAAATGCAAAGGAAAAACTTATCTGTTTTTAGTACATTGTTGTCGTGTAAACATACCCTTAGTAGTGGTGTTGTGATGAGTAGTAGTGGAAATGTCAGATTATTTTTGTAGTGCAAAGAATGCATGTTCGAGAAAAGTTTCACAAGCTTCACAAAAGTCCTTTGGTATTTTTGTATGAATGGAACTGTTTCTGCATAAGAACCAGTTCTCAGTTCCAGTCCTGACTCTTGAAATTGTAAAGCACTGTTGTGTTTAAAGATTGCTGTTTCGCTGAGGCGCGGATCTTTTCTGGGCTGAGCTGAGCACACCCAGGCCAGATGCACATCTGCAAATGGGTCTTCCCCTTTAGAAAACACTCCATTTCTCTCAGGTTGATTCCTCGTCGGCTCAGTGGTTCTGATTTATTTGCGTTTTTCGCATCTGTTTCCAAACAGGAAACATAAGTGAACATTTAGGGGCAGAGCAGGGCCGCTTGATGGAACGGACACTTTTAAGAATAACTGGGTCATATTAAACAGATCGAGTTCGGGAAACGATATAATCAGAGTCTGCCATCTGTGCTCGAAGGGCTGCACTTTTGGTTTGAGCCCAGCTGTGATTGAAACAAACTCTCAGCTCACTCACTTCAAAGGAAGGGAAAGAAGTGAATCCAGGGCCGAGGGAGGGCTGGAACAGTTTATGTAACACTTTTGGGCTTGTGAATCTCATGTTGACCATGTGAGAATGTCTTCAGCCAGTACCAATGCCAATGGATTAATTCTATACAAAAAAGCATTTAGTGTAGTATTCATGTTTTAAAAGTTTTTGATTTTACTTTTTTTTTTTCAAATATATATATACAGGTGCATCTCAATAAATTAGAATGTCGTG
>NW_015621246.1:0-1963 GCF_001515605.1 Sinocyclocheilus anshuiensis
AAAAACAGACTGTTCTGCAGAGAGGCTCAAAAACAGCATAGAAAATAGCCCATTACTTCTAAATTATGATGCTTTTTGATGTAAAATCACACTAATATTATAAGTGAACCTCAGAGAACATTAAACTAAATACTAAGATATTAAGACAATATTTTTTTAACTTGATATTTTAAAATGATTTTTGGATCCTTCAGTATATGCATGATTAAATTTAGCACAAATGCTAACTTCTCAAATTCTTTAAGTATACATAAAGAATCAATTTAATACATTTTCATTAACACAGCCACAGCTCAGCTACTGAATTATAGCAATACGTAAAAATGCGACTTAAGCACTGAATCCACAAGAAATTCATAAGCTGATCATTTATGACATGCATCTTCACCTCACAGCAACTGGCTGCCTACCAACGATTTCCCCTCTCAAATTGCACATTTCCCAACTTATTGATGATCTCACCACTTGTTCCACTCTGCTGTCAATCCCGTAATGCCCCTCAAGTCTGCTGCTTGGCTCCCATAGCGAAAGAAATTAAAGCCTCACTTATGCTCTGCCCTCTCCTCTCCAGTAGACAAGTATGGATAGTCAGAGAAGCAGCATCACGTTAATTAAATAAATAAAACATATAATTTTCCAACCCTGTTTTCCAGACTTCCAGATAGAAATTTGTGGAAATATGTATTTCTTTGGAGAATGAAAAAACAACAGGTACTCGACAGGGATGTACAAAACTACATATTTTCATAATCAGCTAGTCAGGCTGGTTGTCTGAATCACTAACCGGAATGTATTCAAAAACAAACAATTAAAAAACAGCACAGACTTAAAACCACAGAATGTTCAATAAGTTACTGAAAAATACACAACAAATATGTAAACCTGTCAATTATTGCTAGTGGGATTATTCCATGTGCATTTTGATTGTAAACATTCACAGTTGAGATTGTTACTGTGTTTATTTTTAAGAGTGTTCATCTGTATTTATATTCTTTGGTATGCAAATATGGTTAAGCAAAATCATTTGTTTTGATTGGCTTGTAAAAGTTATGGTCCCACCCCCTTTACGGGCTGGAGTATTTTGATTGGTGGATTAAGATTAATTTAAAGAGAACCGTTGAGAGAGAAGGGGATGCAAATTTGTTTTATTCCGTGATTGTTGCATTCTTTAAATTGCTATTTTGGTTCTTGTTGTTCGTCCTCCTGATCCTCTTCCACTTCACAAATTAGCAGTGTTGTTCCACTCTTTCCACTCTATCAGCAGATTAATGTGGTAAATCTGTGTAGCCTTGCCTTTGTCGGGATGATGAATCTCATATGTCACTGGTCCCATCTTGCAAACAACAGTGTAGGGTCCTTGCCACTTCATCAGCAGTTTGTTTGTTGAGGTAGGGAGCAGTAACATTACCTTTTTCCCAGGTTGCAACTCTCGGGTTATGGAGTGCTGGTCATACCATTTCTTTTTTGTGCTTTTTGGGTCTGACGGAGGTTCTCTTGGGTCATCTCCCTGTAGCGCTCCAGGTGGTCTCTCATCTCAAGGACGTACTGGACAGTGCCCTTCTCAGACTTTGTCGTCTTATCAGATGAAGGGGCTTCCGAAGTCTTTCGCAGGAGATCCAGATGGCATGTGGTGCAATAAGTCTGTACATCAGTGTACATGGAGTGCCAAATAAATCGTGAGCTTCTGCGAGCGTATGTTTTCTGGAGTGCTATATGTCCTGCCCAAGGAATACTGTGGGCTAAGTGTTAAACAATGGGACAACAACATGTAGGGACAACCAAACGGGTGGATTCAGGGGTTTGCATGTATAATACATCATCAACAATAACATATTTTTCCCTACACAATTCAGCTTGTTTTCCCTCAAACACTTTAGCACACAGTGGTTTCAATGACTCGTCAGCTTTTGCAGTTCTGAAGGGGCAGTCGTGGCCTAATGGTTAGAGAGTCGGACTTGTAACC
>NW_015621247.1:0-1964 GCF_001515605.1 Sinocyclocheilus anshuiensis
TCATCAGTCTCTCACCAGCGGCATGGAGCTCAAAGATAATATCCTGGTCTCCGGAAACGCAGACTCCACCGTCAAGATCTGGGACATCAAGACCGGCCAGTGCCTACAGACACTGCAAGGTGAGCCTGATTGATCGCAACTAGTTATAAAGTGGATCAGAGATTTAAAATCACCATGAAATCAAATTTTGACTTTTTTTTTTTTTATGGAATGATTTATCCATGAACATCATTTTTAATGAATGCCCCCTTGTAGTCCCTGAACACTTGGCTTATAGTACGTTGTTTGGACAATGCTGATATTTTTCGTCCTTTTGTGGAGCCTGAAAACCATTTTGAACTGTTGATGTATGAAAAGATTATTCAAATTTTGATGCATCACTAAAAAAATAACTGCAGAGAAATTTAGAATATTTGACATTTTTGGGCATCTGCAGTTCTTTTAAGAGCTTCACACTGCAAAAAATGATTTTCTTACTTAGTATTTTTGACTTGTTTTCCAGTACAAATAGAAGAATTAAGATACATTTACTTAAGCAAAATGACTTCAGATAAGAAAAACGTCAAAGTTAAGTGTTTTTTTCTTTAAATAAAAAATATCTGCCAATGGTGCATAAAAAATTATCTTGTTTGCCCTTTGAATTAAGATTATTTTTTCCCCCATTGGCAGATATTTTTATTGTTTTAAGCAAAAACTAACAAAACTGATAATTTTTCAGAAAACAGGAATATTTTGGGTCACTTTGCTTCTCAAGTAAACATATCTTGATTTGTCAAAACAAGACAAAAATAATACGAAAATCATTTTTGGAGTGCAGCTCATGAATCAATAATCAGCTTATTTAATTTGATAAAATGCTCTTCAGTTTTAAATATCGCATTTTAAGTCTTAAATGAATATCTTATGTGCCTCAAGCACTTTAAAACAGAATATGCATTTTAGACACAAACATCATTTTTACTCTGTCTTCTTGAGGCGAAAGATCACATTTTTTACCACCTCACATGCGTTTGTGTTTCCAAAGATGTATTTTTCATGATTCCCAGCCTCTCTCAGCATCTTGAGCCTTAATGTTCAGGAAGGGTGAGGGATGGGTGATGTGATGAAAGGAATTGGAGGGGGTTGGTTTGTCTCGTTTGGGGTGCCCAGAGGGTACTAAAGAAGGGGATGGACCATATATCAGTTTGTAGGTAATTTAATTAGGTCGTTGAGCATTTCCTGTTATCACCTAATGACTCTCGTTTGCCATAATACACAAAAACACACACATTTGACCCCAACTCGGCGGCGGAGCTTTGACGTGCCAATGCTCAAACACACAGAGTCACTCATTAAAGAAAAGGGACTATTGTGGCACTCTGTGTAGCGTCTTGCACATCAATAGAGAGCGGCCATCTCATTTACATTCACACAGTTGACTTTAGCACTCTGCTAATGGGTGTTCATGAAAGAATTCGTGCCTTTGAAATTGATATTTTTAGTTTGCAGTCACTCGTGTCTTTGTTCTCAGGTCTAGATGTTTGATATCATGATTCATTTTGCGTATCTGCCCGTGATGGTGCTGTAATGGCAGTCTAAGTACTTTTGTATAGACTCGCATGTTTCTTGGCCTATCAGAAAGACTGGCTCGACTCAATACCTCAAGGACACAGAATCAAAGCCATTTGTGCCACAGTATTTCCTGTAACCATAGTTACACGCTGCAGTTTGATTTCATGTCTATTGGTGATTTCAGCAATGCAGTTTGTGTGATGAGCTGCTCTATTTGGAATCCCTTGTTAAGAAGTACACTTTAGCATGCACTTTAAGGTCCAGTTCTCACTATTAACTAACTATCAATAAACTGCTAATTAGCTGCTTATTAGCTTATTATTATACATCTCAATTTCAAAAAATTGACCCTTGTGCTCCAGGGTCACATATGCTCATGCAGAATAAGGCATTAATATGTGCTTTATAAGTAC
>NW_015621248.1:0-1966 GCF_001515605.1 Sinocyclocheilus anshuiensis
TGTGTGTGTGTGTGTGTGCTTCCTTGCTGTACAACATCTCTATAGGACATTGTGTATTCAAGGTCAGCAGCGGTGTAAAGGGACGGGGGACTAATAGATTAATTTACAGAACCAATCCTGAGATGGCCACATCAATATGAAGGCAAAAAATGAATCAATGGCAAATAATCAGCAATCCAGTAGCTTCACCCCACAAGAAATCATCTCTACAGAGGATAGGAGATCAAACCTGTTAATGTTAAGTTCATAAGCATGACGGGACATAAACAGCAGGCCTGCAGGCTCTGAATATAGTCTCATTCTTAAAGCTACTTAGCTACTTCCAGACATGTTATTGAATCTTAAACGGCAAAATAAACTATATAAAGAGTTACGAATGCAGCCTCAATTGTGTAATGCAAAAAACTGGCATAAAAATTAAAAATTTTAAGGACTTACTCAAAACTGGAGTATTTATAATAATAATACTATATTATATTACATTGCATTACATTACATTAAGTTAAAATATAAGTGTTTGCATAAGTAATTACAATACATTACTAAGGAATTTACATTTCTAGGAATTTATAGGAAAACCATGATCTGAGCTTCAGCACTGAGCCTGATGACCTTATCCAGACCATGTAAACACGTGGTAAACACAGATACTATACATTAACAACACATATGGCACACAGACAGTACATGCTGTGCTCATTAGCGATGACCCACCTACACTGCATGACAGGGACAGACAACTTTAAAGAAGATCATACATCTTGTTAGAAGGTGTGATCTTCTTAATGAGTTTACTTTCTCATATAGCCTTTCTTAAGAGTAAACAAGGTTCACATGGTTTGCTCCTGGTACACATAGTCTGCTGCAATAGCTGTTAATTAATTATTTATAAATGCCAGGTACATTTCATGCAAAACTATATTGTCTTACAAATACTTGTAGTTAAAACTGTCCAGCAGTATACTGACTGAGCAACGTTATCCCACAAATCTTTTTTCAAAGCCTATTTTCATTTGTAGGCTCAAGAATTGGATTATAATCCAATAAACTCTCCAAAGGTCAATAGACGGCCAATATGGGATGAAATAATAATGCATCCTCCAGAAAGGAGGTCAGTAGGACTTTCTGGACCGATTTGTGTTAAATAATAGATGAATAAATGAATGAATAAAACCTTTCACATAAGACTGAGCTGATGAGCTCAGGAATCTTATTGGCTGAGAGGTGCCAGGGAGAAACATCACTGGCTGTAGTGCTATGATGCGTGTTGCCAGAGGTTGGAGGACAGAGCCGAATTTATTGTACTGAACAAATCATAAGTTGACATTGGAGTGGAAACAAAGACAGACTACAGCGTAATTAATGTATAGTCCAATTACAGAAAGCCATAGTGAGATATTAACTTGGAATCGAATCACAAATCCTAACCATTATGTCAAAAACATTAAATATCTTTGTAAGAGAACAAAATGGCAAAATGCACAAGTCCACCATCATTTCTTTGACATTACTCAGCTACTGCATAATCACAGATTCTTGTTATTTTAATAATTTTACCTAAATTATGGTTAGATTTGGATTCTCTACCATTTTAAAGTCCAGAAAACATCAACAGGAAGTGCTAAGCTGTGTCTGAGGAGAATAAACTGACAGTCCCTGGTGAATTAGTTTGGGTGTGACACTCAGGAGGCTGCGGCTGAAAAATCCCTGAGTCATCATAATCACTGCATACATTAGATACTAGACAAAAATGACCACTGCAAACATCAACTCATCATGCAAAGCAAGTAAATTGTTTCGAGCAAGCATCATTTTACATCATTTTTGAAGCCAGTTTGAGTGGAAACCAACAAAATATGTTTTTTGGTCAGCGCCAATAGCCTTGAACTGCGCCGACATACAGCGCCGTTGTGCTACGGGTGTCCCAAGTTCGAATCTCGGCTTCAGGACCTTTCCCGATCCCATC
>NW_015621249.1:0-1967 GCF_001515605.1 Sinocyclocheilus anshuiensis
GTAATAAACCTTCAAAGAAAGTTCACCTTGATTTAAATAAACTCACATTCTCAATGAAAAATGTCCACTCTTTGTCTTCAAACTCATCCGCATGTGGGTCCTGTCAAACAAAACCATATTTAAAAAGTAAAAACAAATTTACTGACCCAAATTATAGTTCAGCATCTATCAGTATCTTTAACAAGCCGTATGTTACATATATTATTAGTTAATGCAATATAATAATATATATTATAGCTAATAATAAGCTGTGATAGGTGTCCTACCCTGTAGAGTGTGACGGTAATGTCCACGTTCTCAGGTACGGGCCATACCACCATTCCCCTGTAGGGGTTTTTGATGCCTGGCTGCCATGCATGAAGCTGATGAGAAAATAAAAGATAATGTCAGTCATAATAATCCACATTATTATGACAGCAGTTGTAATCATTGTAAGCACTTGTAAATAACACATTGTTATACATGATCATTTAAAATGTCAGTACACTGTTCGGACTGAAAACTTGGGAAGAAAATCATCTTGAAATTCTGGATTCCCGGACATAGTCATAAACTAAATTACACTAGCTTTCGCAAATAATCTGAATCCAGATGTACAGTACATAAAATGGTAACAATTTTTTAAATTTTGTATTTAATATGGGTCAATAAAAACATTAATTAACATAATAATATTAGTTAAAATATTTTATTTATATATTTATTGACAATTAAAGCTTGTTTATCTCTGTACCTTTGAGCAAATGCGCCTGTTCCTCCGTGTCCACACCACTCTCAGTTTGTCTGGTTGCCTATAAAATAATAAAAAAAAGAGATCTGAGTGGGAGCTTACAAGTTCAATAATAGGACTGGTCCTTTAATTACTATTGATGAAGACCTCTACGATGACTCTAATACTTTCCATGTGTGCTTAAAATATGGATATAGGCTAAATATAAAGGCCATACAATATGATCTTGAGAAAGCCACTGTGGCATTCCTGGTGTGTGTGTGTCTACAAAAAGCTACAGGCAGTGTAACAGATCTTGTGATCTTGTCTCCCAGTGTTACCCCAAGACAGAAAGGAATCAATAAATGCTGCCAACTGTTTCAAACCCCACACAAAAACAAGAGCACATGATGCAAGGCCTTGCATACAAGATAAATCCAAACCTGAGAAACTTTTTGTTCACAAACAAGTACACATGAACAAATAATCGATTGAGGCATGACACTTTTTGTCTTGCCAAATAACCAAGTCGTAATTTGGTGTCTGCTGAAACATGTTGAATCAATTACTTTTACTGCCCTGCATTGTTATCTATGCTACCATTTAAAAATGCAAAAACGTTGCATGCACGTTAAAGAGTTCCTCTCTTGTTTAAGTCTCTTTATTGAGGGCACAGCACCATGTAGACCTATAAGCCTTATTATATCTGATATCCAGAACATTATTTTGGATTGCCGGTATTGCCAGCAAAAATGCAAATCGATGTGCAGCTTTAAAACAAATAAATGAAAATCACCTTTTCCAAGGTTGCACTGTACATGTATGCTTTTGCTTACAAAATAAACTTGCCCTTTGATAGTGAATTGTTCGGATGTGAGCCCATTGTACACCTCTGAGCTTTCAGTCAGTGTCATGCTTGATGCATTAAGAATTGGAGGAAACTTGGCAGGGTCACATGACCAAGCTGAATTTGGCTCACAGCACAAGGGGTGTTGGCCTGTAATCTCCAAACCACTAAGTCTCACTGTGTTTACAAACAGCTGTTCACATTTAATAATCGCAGCTTATATTTTGTGATATAAAAGCTGTCATTAAGCATACAAAAACACTGAAGGGAACAAAAAAACTATTTTTGCCATTATAGATACCGTTCAAAAGTTTGGGGTTGGTAAGGTTTTTTAA
Organism: Sinocyclocheilus anshuiensis; assembly: GCF_001515605.1. Lineage (NCBI taxonomy): Eukaryota > Metazoa > Chordata > Actinopteri > Cypriniformes > Cyprinidae > Sinocyclocheilus > Sinocyclocheilus anshuiensis. The sequence continues at coordinate 1,892 of NW_015621249.1, forward strand.
AGTTTTTGAAAGAAGTCTCTTTATGGTCAACAAAGCTGCATTATAAAATACAGTAAAATAGTAATACTGCGAAATA
>NW_015621250.1:0-1968 GCF_001515605.1 Sinocyclocheilus anshuiensis
GGGCAGCGTCTAACGCTGGATGTGTTTCTGTAACGAGTTGAACTCGTTATCACGGCGAACCTTAATTACTGTGTTCTTACAACATCTGAAGGCTGCGTGTCACTGTCTGTGCCCACACACACATACACACATACACACACGCAAGATGTGCTTTTTTGCAGCACACAATTACACAAACATGTGAAATTTGATAGGAATTAATTGAAAAAATCCTCCCTTAATAGATTTGAAACACACACCCAGCACAAACTTTGTATTTATTAGCATTTATACTTTATATTCTAGTCTATGAGGTGAAAATACATGTTTTGCACGGAGGCTTGTTTTCGCCACACACACACAAAAAAAACACTTTTTAATCTCACAATTCTGTAATTCTCACAATTTTTCTTGCAATTCTGAAACAAATTCCAAGATGTAAACTCAGAATTCTGAGGGAAAAAAAATCTGAATTTTTAGATATAAAAAATAAAAAAGGTATTTGCACGTTTTTATCTCACAATTCTAATTTTATATCTTTTATCTCACATTTCTGATATTTTCATTCAATTCTGAGAAGAAAAAAAAAACAGTTGCAAGATATAAACTTGGGATAAAAATTCACAACTTTAAAAAGAAAAAAATTGTGAGATTTAGAATTGTGTTTACAAAAGTATTGACATCTCACAATTCTGAGTTTAGATCTAACTTTTTCAAAGAATTGCAAGAAATAAGTCTGAATTGTAAGGTAAAAAGTCACAAATACCTCATTTATTTATTTATTTGTATCCCGTTGCAAAAACAGGCTTCTATAGTTTTGAAGCCTGTAAACAACATTTACTATATTTGTCATTCTAATTTTTTCTTGGGGGGGGAAATCAGATCTGATCATTTTTTAGAGAGAAACACTATTGCTCTTGGCAAAAATCACAAGAATATTGACTGTAAATAATGTGATGCAATGATACACTCTTAAAAATAAAGGGTCTTCATTGGCATCGATGGTTCTGTGAAGAATCTTTAACATCCATGGAATCATTTCATTCCACAAAAGATTCTTTATAGTGGAAAAAAGGCTCTTTAGAATAGATAATCAAATGTTCTTCACGCTAAGAAAAGAACGGTTCTTTTTTAACAAGTGTTCACCGAAAGGCTCTTTGGGACCTTTATTTTAAAGAGTGTATTCTCTTTTTTGTCATTTCTGCACTTGAAACACTAACATTCAACCTTAAACATTCTGAATGTTCAAGTTTATGAAAGAGGAATCTCTTAAACTGGTCATATTTTTCCAATAATAATGTATGATTTATATTAAAAATAATGTGAATAAATGATATTTATTCATATTGCAAGTAAAGTAATTTCTAAACATCTAGAGACAGGTCTGAAATAATTGAGGGATTTGTCTCTCTGTGCTGGTTTGTCAGTGTTTATGGGCATTAAATTTCAGACGCTTTGACTCAGAAGTGGGAATAAAAAGGTCATGGGTTTGATTCTCAGGAAATGCATCAAACTAAAATCTTGAATGCACTGAAAGTCACTTTGCATTAAAGCATCTGCCAAATGCATGAATGTAAAACGTTAAAATGAACTGAAAAGCTGACACTTCCTCAGAATGACCCAGTTACTAAAATACAGCTCATAATTACGCATCAAGATGAATCCATGCACAGATTGCAAAGAGCATCTTCAAAAACAGAAAAGCTCGAGATGTCACAGACGTAGTTGCACGTTCTGTAAGTCGGTGTGAGTTTTGTGCAACAGAGGCTTGATTTCTCAATAGAAAGTTAATTAGTAAGACTAACGAGGCTGTCTAAACATGTCTCCGGCTCTCTGGCGTCGACTCTGAAACACGCAAACGCATGACACATATAGAGCGCCGCTTCATTTCCATGATGCATATATGCATACACAGACTTCCCCCTTTGAGAATTCATTACCATGCACACACACACTCGTTACCCGGAATATCACACACGACATTTACAG
>NW_015621251.1:0-1968 GCF_001515605.1 Sinocyclocheilus anshuiensis
TTTTTTTCAGCTGTTGAAATATTGAGTACACTTTTCTACAAGTCCAATTTTGGTTTCAAAAAGAAACCGCTTTCCCTAGAAACTCGGCAGGCTTTTGTTGTCTGCATATGCAAGCGTGCATCTGCCGTCTCGTATGAAGAAAGATGACTGGATTTAACCAGGACAGAGAGAGAAGTGGACAACCTAGATGCACAACAATAAGACGACATGTAGATCAGAGTGAAATAGATGCATTTCGAGTCTTCGGCTTGCAGTTTGATTGAACAGAACACACTAAACATCAGCTTGATCTGAAGACGTGAAGGCTTAGTAATGCTGCTGGCCTTTTAGGAGTTTCAAGCTGACAAGAATAGATGCAAATATAGATGCAAAGATAAAACAAGGAATTCAGCCTTAATAGTTACTGTGGTGCATTTTAAACCATCAAAACAGAAACAGGTTATGTTTAGAGATTGTTATTATTAAACATGAGAAGCACATGATCTTTGAATAATGTCTTTGAGAAGAGGAAAAAGCTTAGATAAAGGCGTTCATGCCTTTAATGGTTTATCTGAAATGGGAACAAGGTGTATAACATTAAAAGAAAGGTCACAGAGTTAAGCGCCATAAAACAACCGCTTCCATTCCGCACCTCCAAGACATTTATATTCACTGGCCGGATAACCAATCTCAGGCACAAGGGGCAGGAGGTCACGCAGAGAAGCCTTTCCCCCCCACTTTCATAAAGAAATCATCGACTGCAGGAGCTGTCAGTTTTCATAATCAAGCTGCGCCAACCACAAAAGCTCACCTTTGCTTTTAGTAAGCGAGTTGTATTGAATTAATGTGCTTGTCAGAGAGATGTCAAAGGCTTTGAAATGTTCACACGGGCCTTATCAGAGCTGCCACTCGCATCCAGCCTGCAGAGGGGTCCTGCGCACTTCTTAAAATGTCCTTCCTTTGCCAAAGGTACGTCCAAGTCACGGGTGGCCATTTTAAATAATAATGCCATAATAAAACTGCAGCCAATGCAAACAAAGGATAAGATTTTGGAATTGAAGTACAAAATTTTGTCTTTTGTTTCACTCCAATCTAATGTTCAGATCTAGCTTAAAATATAGAGCATGACGCATGCAATGCCAAGGTCATGGGTTCAAATCACAGGGAATGCATGAACTCATGAATGCAAATCAACTTGATTTATTTAAATACTAGGATAAAATGCATTAAAAACAGAAAAAGTGCATTAAAAGCACCTAAGATTTCACAATGCATTTCCTGCCAAAACTGATTTCTTAAGGGTCAGATCTGCTAAATTAACACTGAAACCGTCTAAACTGCAAGACTTCTTTCCTCTACATGCAGAGATTTTAGCAGATTTTCATTTAGTCTTTAATATATCAGCTCGCATTATTTATACAAATATATATAAAATCGATACAGAGGGTCATGGGTTCGAATCACAGCAAATGCATGAACCGATGAATGCAATGCAAGTCAATTTATATTAATCAAAGGATAAAACATCTGCTAAATGCATAAATGTATTAAAAAAAAGACAGATATTCTACCAAAGTGCATTAAATTGCCTGGTCAGATCTGCTAAATTCACACTGAAACTGTATAAACTGCAAGACTTCTTTCCTCAGTATGCAGAGAGATGTGAGCAGATTTTTATTTAGCCTTTAATATATCAGCTTGCATTATTGATGGATTTAAAGGGGGCATGATTAAATATAAAGAACGGCACGGCAGTGTGGCAGCCGGAGCTGTGAACCGTGTGTCGAATACAGGACAGAAAAACACTCCACTTCCTGAGTACACCCTTCACCCAATAATGTCCGGATGCACTTTATACTTACACATTTGACAGACACTTTTATCCGAGGCATTCATTTTGCAAGTTTGTGTATCGAACACTTGACCGAGCATCATGCTTTACCAGCTCAGCAACAACCACAAGACATTTTAATCCTCAGCAGCTTATTA
>NW_015621252.1:0-1968 GCF_001515605.1 Sinocyclocheilus anshuiensis
ACTTATTTCAAAGTCATCTCAAGTTGGAAACTTGCAAAAAGTGACGGCAGCCCACAAAGACAGTTCCACAGAACACAATGAAACAGAAAAGAGGAAATAGCAAGCGCCACGGGCCGAGAGCGGTGCTTCCATCTGAACAGATCGGAGCACATAAAATGTTCCGGAGCAAAAATGTGGTGGCTATGATGGCTGTTCATTATGCAGCATGTCTGCACCAAGAAGTTTAAAATACCTGAAAAGAGCAGTATTTCTTAGCATTCCCATTCAATGACAACTGCTCCCCCAGAAGTACCTGACCCACATGATGACCCTGACCCTTATTTGAAAAAAGGGGGATTTCTCAAAGTCCATTCATTTACATTTTTATTTCTATGATTAATAAATATTTAAATTCTATTAAAAAAAACTGTCAAAAACCTGTTTTTTTGTTTACCTTTAAATAATAATTTATAAATGTAAAAGCTTGTTTAACTTAAAAAAAAAAAAATTCTGACGTTTTTTTTTTTTTCTAGAATGTAAATATTTATTATTCATAGAAATAAAAACATTTATTTCTACCATATAATCTACAGTAAATGAATGGGGCGGGATATTGATGCTTTTTGTCATTTACCAGCTAAAACATACTAACCAACTAAACCAACTAATGTCAGTCAGCTTGATTTTTATAAAAAAACTGACATTAATTTTCTGACATATTTTTATTTTCTATTAAATTAATATATGACCATGTCTTCTCAAATGCCATGCTTGTATATATTTAATTTCACCTTTTTCCCAGACCTGATATTTAAATCCTAAAATGTCTGGCATTAAAATATGAAATATTGAATTTATATTAATAACCAATTCATTTTGAAAACAAATTAATATTATAACCTAAAAAAATGTAATTTTTTTTTTTTTTTAATCTGTCAGTATTTGTGTGAACATTATTTATATTAATTGAATACATTATATGAATTTTGCATAAATTTCAGATAAAATATGAGATGTGATGTGTGAAAAAAATACAGGAAAAAACAAGGTATAATCACAATATTTGTATGTGCTTAATTTGCAATCAAGCTGTAATTTCATGAAAAAAAGAATGAATGGTTATATTTAGAAATCATGATAAAAAAAAAAGCCAATTTATTCCAAGACATTTAAAATTCTCATGTCCAACACAGAGAAATGTTCTTGAACCAAACTTTGATGTTGTGGAAATTACATTTGTTGATAATTAAAATGTTGTTTTAGAAAAATTGCAAACAAAGCAAAAACAACGGTAATGTTTTAAATTAGCTTCAATTTTAGATTAGGTCAAAAGGACCTTCTACAGCAGGGTTAAACTCTGAAGGGATGCTCTTGTTTATGCGGTCAGATGGTCCCAACCTGCAGCTTCAAATGAGATAAACAAGAGAGCAAATACTTAGGTCACCGCTGCGGTATTGATTACCTGTGGCACCCTGCTATCGGTCTCAACCTCTATCTCTTTCTCCTGCTCTCTCTTTCGCAAAACACTCTCTCCATCACTCTCACCTCTCCTCTAGTTTGTCTTCATAATTTCTTCTCAGACACAAATGCAGACAAACAAAAACAAACCAAGGACGAGACGTCAAAAACTGCAGAAGAACGAATGTTTGTTTTGAGCCACTTGTTAAGTCAGGCTTTGACATCACGCAGAATTGGATCCTTTGGACTGAAGATGCATTGCGGTGTCAGTTATCCGTGAAGTGATGCTTGGTCTTAAAAATATGGTGTGTTTTGATAGAGAGAGGCATCTGTGACATGCAGTGCTGGATGAATTACAAAAATCCTGTACCTCATGAAATATTACTCCATTAAAAGTACTCGTTTAATTTTTCTACTTGTGTAAAACTAGAATAGTACCTACTTCTGCAGAAAATGGTTTAAAGGGGTCATATGACGCGATATCATATTTTCCTTTATCTTTGGAGTGTTACAAGCTGTTCGTGCATAGAT
>NW_015621253.1:0-1628 GCF_001515605.1 Sinocyclocheilus anshuiensis
GTGTGCAGTGGGCCGCTCTTATCCAGTTCAAGGGGAACCTTCACAAAACTGCACACTAGGAAGTAGACCTCTGCATCTTAAACTTATAAAGACAATTATGTGCTTTATAGCCTGTAGCTGCTCTGTCTTCTCAATTCCTGTCATTTCAATAGACAAAAAATGTCTAAAGACAACAGTCCTGTATAAGCCAAGACATGACAGATTCTGTCTGTGCTGCTTACTAAAACAAATTAAATCAAAACAAACCATTTTGGGAAGCATTTGTAGTTCCCGTCACTGATGCATCACACCGTACCAGACGTTGCAGCTCTTAAATCAACTTTTAAATCATGAGTAGTCAAATGTGTGCAGACATTTATTCATTATTATTTTATTAAGATTAGTTTAAATCTGATATTAATATATAAGGGAAAATGTATACTATATGGTCAAAACCAGTTTATTTGCATTGATCCTGACAACTGAATTTTTATAAGTAAATACGTAATTTAATCTTTAAGGTTATAAAAGCTTCATACGTATTAAAAAAATATCAGCGTGCTGTTTGAAGTAGCTTCTGTCAACTTCTTATAGCATTTCTTTTCAACTACCCACCTAGGGAAAAATGCACTTATGAACATTTAGGTGAAAATAATTTTATAGGAAGCACATGCAGTGTTTTGTTGTGGTATATTTCATATACATTCTGCATATAACGAATGTCTAGAGAGCAGTCAGTCATATTGAAATCTGTGGCTCTTACAACCCACCATCTGCCACAGAGTCAAACGCTGACCTCCCCCCGTCGTCTCTATCTGCACACGATGACTTCACACTGTTCAAAACTCATAACAAATACACACACGTCTCAGCATCTGTCACGCATATTTCATATGATTTTACATATTTGTTTCTAAGTATGTTTAGAAATATAGTCCTAAATATTCCTATTTTCACATAGTCTTGCTGACTTTTTCACCAGCGTCTTGTCTGCTAATTGATTATTTGCTGTAAATGATGTTCACTTTAATCTGTGCATTAGTCACGGTATGAAGAAATAAGTTTTATTTTATTTTTTTATTTTTAAACACAAACTAGTTTTTACAAAAGAAAAAAGGGAAATACTTAGAAAAGTCAGAACCTATTACAGAGACTATTATTAGTGCTGGGTTTTGTCAAATTCATAAAAGGCATTAAAAGGACATGTGCTGTTCTATGCAGTTTATGCAATCTATATTAATATTCTAAACAAAAATGTTACATCTTTATTTGGGAATTTTTTTATATTTTGAATAAAGACATTTTTCAAGAGAATTCTACAAATGTAACACTTTGAAAAGTGAAAAACTAGTTCATCTTGGTTTCAAACTTCATCAAAACAGCTTCACATGAGACACATGAAACCTGCCATATTGACACTGTGAATACAGAGTATTTGTATCAGTGTTAATCACTCTTAATATAGCTGAATGGGCTTCGATCCTACTTTGATTAAAATAAACAGTGAGTTAAGCCTGTCTGAAACATTCGAGAGTGTGTTTGACCCTCAGCTTCCTCTGACACTCATTCACTGTGAAATACTGCCATCTATTGGGGCTTCATTAGGCCAACACACACACACACACACACACACACACACACACACACAC
>NW_015621254.1:0-1972 GCF_001515605.1 Sinocyclocheilus anshuiensis
AGTAAATTTTCCCACTTATAGCACTGTTATTTTTACATTTTCATTTTCCTGATGATAGAACTATTTAACAACAACAGTAAATGTTCTTTTATACATGTTACACGTAAAGTTGTTTATTTTATTCATTATGAAACTTGACAATGCTGTTATGCTGTTGTGGGACTGGTGCGACTTTAAAATTGTTCTCTTCTTACGGTACATTCCTTTGCACTGCTGGTATTCATTTGCTGTATTTTAAAATATTTTTAAACTTGCATTTTCTGTGTTATCATTTTATTTAAGGTGATGTGTGTAACTTTTTCTAGTGTTAAAATTCTTTCTTGTATCCGCTCCTTAATATACAGAGACAAAAATGTCATATCACTCACTGTGGCTATTAAAACATTCCTCTGTTTGGCTAAGCATCCCAAACAAAGCCAGGGATGTGACGGTCTGTTTGGATGGCCAATGCCGGGAAACCAGTCATTATTATTGCTATTCCATTTGCTGGCACTATTGGTGGAGAAAGTCACCTCTAATGAAACCTTGACATAAATCTAATGTTTAAAATTCTACAGTAATTTTCTGAGTGAAAGTGTCTTCTTTAAAGAACGATTTCTATGTTTGATTCAGACTAGTTTTTAAAGTAATTACAGCTCTAACTTGGTGACCTGTGTACTGTGTGTTGTGTTGAAATACTTTTATATGATCATAAGGGGTGTGGCCAGTTAAAAAAAACAACAACAACAACAACAAAAACCTTATCTGCAACAACATTTTTAAAGAATGGGACTGTTTTGCTATTTCCTGTTCTCTGTCTACAATGTAAAAAGAACAAGTGGAGGGACATACCACTAAATCAATTCCTACAAATCAGATATTACCTTTCCCAATGACAATTTTCGAATAAATCCCATTTCTTTGAGTCATAAAGAAACCGGTATGTGAAATTCTGGAATGCATGTGACTCATCAGATATCATTTCTCTTTGTAGAAATAGTGTCAGATTCTACTTCCAGTTTGTTTATCTGTCTAACTTTTGCACTTGCCAGAAGACTGAGAGACTGTGAAGGTTGTCAGTCGATCCATCTGACCTGTGCCTGGTCCTTTCAGGAGGTAATAAACACAAACAAACACACCTGTAAGTGACTCACAGGAAATATGCTTGTGTAAGACACTGCTGTGGTTGGACATCAAATTTGCTTCAGACATAATGGTATCAATACACTTATTTGTGTGTGTCTGTCAGACCTTCAGCCCATCCGCCTCTGACTAGCAAATGCAAATCATAGTTCACAGCTCTGACACATGCTGAAGGCTTCAGGAGGAAGTTAGATTTGTGTAACGGATGCCTCCGTTAGGTTAGTGTGAAGGAAGTACGGAAGCTGAGTCATAAATGTCTTGACTGGGGTGTGACTTGGCCACATAATGGAATGCAATCGTGGAAATAGATCAAATTATACATAATTCTAAGCCTTTACCTCTAACTTAGATGTTACATATGTTTCTAGCCTATTTTGATAGTGCTGTTACAAAATATCTACACTCTCTGCATGGATGTAACAGCCAACAACCATGAAGCCTAAATGATGTGTAAATTTTAAACTACTCTTTAATAATTAAAAAGTCTCTCTTTGGAGTTTACAGAGGATCTTCTAAATGGGAGTAACCATGCGTGAGGCAACAATAGCACACACTTTATCTGTGACTCGTACAAACAGGTGGTGAGAAAAAGCATTTCAAAACTAAGACACAAATTACATCTTGTGCAACTCAAACCAGCAGCTCCTAATTACAGGGAAGCTGGTTTCTTCGAGAAACAACAACTGTTCCTACACTCAGCTGTTCATCTGTGAGAGTTTGGTCATAACTGGATGTCAAAACACCAATGAATCCTCTGCAGTGAATGGGTGTCATCAGAACGAGAGTTCAAAACATCACATAAAAACATAATAATCCACAAGACTCCAGTCCACCAGTTAATGTCTTGTGA
>NW_015621255.1:0-1963 GCF_001515605.1 Sinocyclocheilus anshuiensis
CTCAGAAATACTGGTTTGATTTATGATTGCCCATGTCTCCTAGAAACTTTCTGCAGATATGAGTTTGGTTTAACTCAATTTGGTTACTTAAAAAAGTGATATACATAGATACTTATAAAGCAACATAAAATATATTTCTATATTTTACTTTTTTTATTTTGTTGTTGTTTAACAACAATAAGCTTGAATCTATTAAGACAAAATGTGCTATGTATGCTGTAATGAAAAGAAGGTCATAATAGTGGGTGTATTGTGCACATTATACAAGTTTTTGATATGAATGGAACAGCTGGATGACCAACAATACAGTATAAATCTGAGACAACCTTGAAAATTAATCTTGGATTTGTTTTTATTTAATACTGGAAATTAGAAGAAAAAAAGTTGCTACATTCACATTTTTAAAAACAATACAGTACATACTGTGCAGTATGCGGCTATTCCATTTGGAACATTACACTTATCTTAATGGGAGACAGGCAGTGACAAATGGAAGCAGGAATCCAGAAGAGCTAACCACATCTCAGATATGATTCATACACAGTGGAATTACAGGGATAAAAAAGACATAGCAATCATCATAAAACAGATGATGGTGAGAGGATTGCACTCAGGTTCATCATTACTGGCCAGATCAATGTTTTCATCTCCTCTGATGAAACATTTTTTTTGCTCTTCTCAGCCTTGCACTAGGCTTTTTTTTACTTTGCTCTTTTCTTTTCTTAAGCTCTGCTTGATCTTGTGAGTTTGTTCAGGTTTTTAGACTTACCTCAGGAGATGCGTACCTCATGCTACACAGGTGGCTATCAGAAGTTTATCTTTATCTTTCTCAAAACATGGCTGACAGCCTGTTCTATATCTATTTCTATATGTATGGTAAAGAACACATTATTAAACATTTTCTTTTTGAGAAGTCATATTTATATAGCTAAAGGTTAGAATTCTAATTTAAGTTGATAGTGGACATACTGTAATAAAAGTTTTTGATTTTATGTGAGAATGATTCTCCTCTTATACCAGGTGATAAGTTTTTGTTTTTTTAAAGATCTCGTGTTTTGCCTGAAATGAGGTCAGAAAGATATTTTACTTTATTTCTTTATAAAGAAAGCAATTCTTTTATTGAACAATAAATCGGTATTAAATTGATCAGTAAAGATATCTATAGTGTTACTAAAGCTTTCTATTTCAAATAAATGTCACATTTATTTATACAGCAGAAATAGGTTCAAAGCAGCTTCACATAATAAACAAGTCAGTTCAGTGTATTCACAAGATGCTCGTCTTATGAACTGTCTGCTCATCAAAAAATCTTGAAACAATTATCACTGTTTCCACAAAAATATCAAGCAGCACAACTGTTTTGAAAATTGATAATAAGGCAATGGATGGAATGGAAATGTTTCTGAGAAAATTAGAATGATTTCTGAAGGATCATGCCACACTGAAATAAATAGCTTTTTAATATATTAACATAAAAATCTGATATTTTAAATGTTATTAATATTTCACAATATTACTGTATCTTTGACTTTTAAATAGTGTATCATTTGTCATTATAGGATGGTTCTGTTATGAAATGTGAAGTTGAACCACAATTACAACAATATAATTGAAAATTAAACAAATAAAAAATGAAAACACTAATAATAACAACATGTAAGCTATTCCAGGAAATAATTCTACATTAAATATATGCTGTCATGAAAATTACTAATTTAATGACTCTATAATTGCAAAAAAAGTTGTTTAATTTAATCAATATTTTATTTGATGTACCTGTTCAAAACTGTACATAAATAGACACAGGAAATCTGCAGTGATTGCATTTATCTCGCAGCACTAGAGAACATTAATATTGACATATCAGAATAATATCTAATTTAATGTGCTCTAGTATGCTGGTCATCGGACCTGGCTCCATGGGGAAATAATGACTTTATTATTATTATTATTATTATTATTA
>NW_015621256.1:0-1889 GCF_001515605.1 Sinocyclocheilus anshuiensis
ACACACACACACACACACACACACACACTGAAACTAACGCAGACAGTATGCAGAGGCCCAGATGGCTGGTTCACAATGGCGGGGCAGGGCAGCCTTTGATAGGTTTGAGTGATTGATTTCAGGCTTGACTGGCTCTGATAGAGTCACCTCAGGAGGTGCCTGGCAACCACAGCTTCTCTCCACAACTTTCCATTGAGGGTCCGGGGCCGGCAATCACACTGGATGCCCAGCTGACTCAGAGCCGTCCCTCTTTAAACTCAAAATGTGTCCAATCCCGCAACCGCTGGTCACAAACCTCTACTTCCTGCTCCGCATACTGCGAAGTTAGCACAAAAGATGCCATTCACTGTAAGACGAACTATTTATTTTTTAAATGTTATTTGATTTATTAAAAAAATAACAAAAAAACAAGCAAATACACATGCTAAAACAGCAGTACGATGGAATTTACCATGTTAACAATATGCTATTATTTTAAGCTTTTTAAAATAAATGTTACATAAGTTTGTTAATTCACTTTCATGTTATATGTATACAGTATGTATCAAAAAAATATGGTATTCTTTCAATTGCATTAGGATAGGCCTATTATTGTAAATACAATATTATATAAATGTGGTAAACATTCAGAATCACAGTATTATTTTTTTTTATTATATTGGAGTGGTAGATACAATGATAAATATTGTAGTACCATGGTATTACCATTGTATGTATTCATTTATTTATTTGTTTCTTTGTGTTTGTTTATTTTTGTGTTTGTTTGTTTTTGTGTCTGTTTATTTATGTGCTTGTTTATTTGTTTGTGAAGTGATACCAGCGCCATGTTATGCACAATGGTATATATCGAGGTTATACCATTCTATATAAATATGTAATCATTCAGTACCATGTTTTTTTACTTTGAAGTAGGCACTCCATGTAGATACAATGATAAATAGTAATGTACCATAGTATTGCCATATATTTTCTGACATGGCATCACTGAATCACTGTTTTGTTGTTGTTTGTTTGTTTGTTTTTTTTGTTTTGTTATTGCTTTGGAGTAGTACAGATCCTAACAATTTATTATGTATGTATTTATTTAATTCATTTTAATTATTATTATTTATTTATTCTGTTTGTTTGTTTGTTTTTAATGGTACCTATACCATGTATGTGCCATGGTATTTTAACATTTAGTTTTTTTTTAATGTATTATTATTTACCCTGGGGAAGGCCTGCCATGTAGATAAAATACACAGTATATTACTGTACCACAGCATATATAAAATATATGTATTATATTACATTGGATTAGGTCTGCCGTGGCATACCATGGTATATATCAATGTACCATGATATTCTTTGAAGATCCTTGGAGTATCTTGTAAACACCACTGTATATACTTATTGTACTAATTCAATCCCATGACATTACCGTCTGTGATACCATGGAACGACAACCAGCCTGTTTTATGAGGGCCAGACTAAGCTTTGCAAACAATGCTGACGGCAGGTCCACGGTGTTTTAATTAAGGACGAGTAAATGAGGGAAAACATTGATTCCTCGTCTCCTCAGGTTGCTGCACCTCTGAGGTGATAATTGAAATGACATGGAGGCGGTTGGCGTCTGCTCTAACACAGGGTTTTGCCTGCCTGCATCCAGTCGTAGCTAACCGCGGCGAGGGCGATACGTGCGGAGGACACAATTCCCCCCGCAGCTATCTCTCCCACGCTTTCATATCGCTCTCTTTCTGCCTCCGTGACACTCTGACAAGACTGTACAATCAATTAAGCGGCACGAAGCGGCTCTCTGATCCTCGTTCAAGGCGACGCTTGCGAGTCTCCTTCCGCCACTAACAGGGGTTAAACTCAGCCTTCACCCAGTAGCCCGTCAGCTCAGATCA
>NW_015621257.1:0-1976 GCF_001515605.1 Sinocyclocheilus anshuiensis
GCACCAGGGGGCACTAACACTTTAGTCCTGAGACGACTGCAGCCAAAAACCCCTTACGATATCACAGTGGTTCCTGTCTACAAGTTTGGTGATGGAAGACAAAGACAAGGAGAAGGAACCACGTGTAAGTTAATAGCAGATATTTGACAACTTGAGGTGCGGCAGAAGTTGTTGAGGTTGAAGTTATTTGAATGTGAACATGTTCATCCTCTTTGTTGTCTAATTTGACACCCTGTATTTCCTCTGCAGTGTCTCTATATAAAGCTCCCAGAAACCTGCAAACTTCAGAGCCCACTAAAACCAGTTTCAGGGTGACCTGGGACCATGCTCCTGGGAATGTGAAGGGCTACAAGGTCACCTTCCGTCCCACCGGGGAGGAAATGGACCTGGGAGAGTTGCAAGTAGGCCCCTATGACAACACAGTGGTTCTGGAGGAACTAAGGTATGAGACGCCAATGCAGACACATGAAAAACTTCACAGACGTCTGTTGAACATTGAAGATACACCCTATAAACACCTTTAAAGTCACTGTGAAATCAAATAGACAACATGTACCTTCTTAAAACATGTTAGCTTTCAGTCATGAAGACCTGTAGGGCAAAACATCCATAGAACTTCAGCATCAGTTTTCCATCAAAGTTCCATCTGTTTCAAGCCACAAATATTTAGATTGAACACTGGAAAATCTGCAACATCCAAACTATTATTGAACTGATTTGTATCAACATTTAATTAAATTGAGCTGGAAAATGACACTATTGTCGTCTGTAGAGCTGCTTATAACTGAATGACATTAAATTTGTTTAATAATTAATAAACTAATACAGTGATATTAAAACATCAAATTGCAGCTGAGCTCAGAATATGAATGCAATGCACTAAATTGCACATTGAGCGTTCTCTTTATAATGGTTTTCTATGGGAAAATGCTTAACGTGAAACTTTGTGTGTTGCTTTTATATTCTGTGCTCATCTGCTTGCTTGTACATATTATGTTCAATTGTTAAGGTGTATACTCATTTTGGTCCTCTAATATCACTGTCTCACTTACATTAAGCATTTTATTTATACCAGTTTTCTATGGGAAAAAGTTTAGCATGCAATTTTGTATGTTGTGTTCATATTCCGGATGCAGCTGCTTGCCTGTATATAGTAAGCTTCACCAATAATGTGTACTGAATTTAGTCTTTTAAAATCACTGTATTTGTATTTGAGTACGTAATATAAACCTGGTAAAAAAAAAAAAAAACTGGTAGACAGCAGAGAAAGCCTTGTTTTGCCCTCCAGGTGGCCACTCCTGTAAGCGTATGTCATGTGAAAACCATGAATTGTGATCTATTAGCCTTTTGAGGTTGATAGATAGGATTGTTGACTGATTTGTGTTTCTCTCATCTCAGGGCCGGCACTAAGTATTCAGTGAGTGTGTTTGGTATGTTTGATGGAGGAGAGAGTATGCCACTGGCTGGAGAGGAGAAGACCACCCTCTCTGACGCCCCTGAACCCCCACCCTTTGATATTTCAGGTAAGATTAATAATAAAAAAACTACTCTCTTTCTGAGAAGGATATTTTACCCCTCCCAAACCAACCATTAGATCTCATGGTACTACAGAGTATACAATATGTAGAATGTTACTTGAGTTCCAAAACAATTAGAATACAGCATTCATTTTGTTATCAGAGGATTGATGGAACAAATATACTGCGTCTGCTATGCATTTAGTGAATTCATATATAACACAGCATAAGTTCTTTGTCAGTTTTGAATCGGAAAAGTAGGCTACAGAGTAGTGCTTTGAGTAATGGCAAATACCTTTCAGCACAGCTAATTGTGTTGTGAAAGAGCAGACTGGGTGACTGCACCACATGGTAGCCATGTCTCTACCTTCTTGTGGAAGAACTCTTGAATTTCAAGAGCGAGAAAAATTATCTGCTCACAATTACTTATGCTTTACAACTTGGTTAGGAAAAAAGTGA
>NW_015621258.1:0-1972 GCF_001515605.1 Sinocyclocheilus anshuiensis
TGGGGATATAATTTAGTGCCAATTAGTGCCAGATGTTTGGACACTAATCGTAGCAGGAAAACAATGTATTTTTATATCTGATGATACAGACTCATGCACGATATGAGTGAGGTGGTGTGTGAGAACATACATTTACATATCTAAATAAGGACATACTGGATCATAGATTTCTACTGTTTATATAAAAAGTAAAAAAAAAATACATAACTGCAATAGACTAGACTGCAAAAAAATGATTACTTCGTAAGTTAAATTTATTTTTCAATTAAAAAGATCCTTAAGAAAAATCTTGATTATAATTGTATTTTGTCTTACTGGCTGCACTGGCATATATTTTTCACTTGTTTAAAAGGGATAGTTCATCTAAAAATCTTAATTCTGTCATCATTTACTCACCCTCATGTCATTCCAACTTGAATGACTTACTTTCTTCCATGGAAACACAAACAATGATATTTTGGAAAATATCTGTACAATGAAATTCACTGGGGTCCAGTGTTGTTTTGGACCCCACTGACAAAAACAAAGATATCTTTTTTTGTGTGTTTTTGTGAAGTTTATCTTATACCAATTGCTAACAATCCCAGATATCCACAACGGTAGGTTTGGTTAAATGTAGTTACAGTAAGTTCTGAGGATTTTGCCCCCAAACTATAGCCAACTAAACCCATATAAACACATACTTGGTTTGTTCTACAAGCTAGGTGTCTCATGATCAGACTCATCAGACAATCCACTGCAGTATATACTTCATATAGCTTCTATTAGTAAGTGGTTCTACTCATGTGACTTATTGAAGGAATCTATGAATACAGGAGAAAAACAGAGAAACCATGATCCAGCATTGTACATCACTGAAGATAAGTAAAAATAAATGAATCACCAATCACCAAAACCACAAATAGTCAGCAAATCTGTTAAACACTCATATTTGTCTGAGACCCAATGATGCAAGTATAAAAGTATCTTTTGCTTCAAAATCTTTTAAAACGTTAAAAGATTAAAAGCTAATCAAAACAAATTTGACATACACTACCGTTCAAGAGAATTGATCAGAAGTGATATTTGTGACGTTTCGAATGATTTCTATTTCAAATACATGGTGTTCTTTCTATTCATCAAAAATCTTGAAAAAAAGAAATGTTACTTGAGCACCAAATCAGCATATTAGAATGAATCCTTAAAGATCACGTGACACCGAAGACAGGAGTAATGATGCTGAATAATATTTTACAATATTAATGTTTTCTGTGTATGTTTGATCAAATAAATTAAGCTTTGAGGTGATGAAGAGATGTCTTTCAAAAACATTTGAATATTATTTAAACTTTAACCTTCTGTAGTAGGTACAGACCTTTTAGAAGCATGACTGTTATCCAATATAGTAACAGTTCCCCGTCCAAAAAAAAAGCATTGTAGAAAAATACAGTAAAATAAAACCAATGTCTATAAAATACACAAACTAAATTATTTTTTTTTAAATATTTTCATGAATAAGTTAAAATTTGATCATCATAAGATTAAGAAATGCCATGTAAATCTAATACTTAAATGCTAAAGTATATTTTTTTAAGATTTCAAATCCCAAACAGAACTCAAGGGCATATTAGCAGATGCTAAACAACCTAATCTTATAAAACAAACACAGAAATTGAGTGTCCCTATATACCAGTAACCATGAAAACGGTCCATTAAAAATAAGTGACATGATTGCAGACGCAGTCGCATTTAATTACAAATATTATATTATCTGCACCAAACTGGGGGCTGGATAAGACTCAGATGAAGATGGAGATAGGCAGTTATCTTTGAGAATATGACAGGTCAGTGACTGAGCTTCTTATTAAAGGCGAAGGGGTTTAAGAAAGATGAACGAATGAGCCCATACTGAAAAAAAAAACAGCAGGTGCACTTGATCTCACATATTCACCTTACAAATGAAGGAGAAAGCCGTCCACTTTCAAATCCAGCC
>NW_015621259.1:0-1972 GCF_001515605.1 Sinocyclocheilus anshuiensis
ACATTACAATCAGACCCAGTGGGTTTCAGTGGGATTGCAAGGTCTTCAGCACTGGAGTAGATTCCTAACTGTAGCTCAATCTTTTTCTCCTCTCAGTACTCACCTTATGTGACTCAACAGCATCTCTCAGCTCCTGGATGTCCTTCTCTCGCTCGTGGATTCTCTGCTGGTACTTTACCTGTGTATTTTTCAAGTGTCTCTATAGAACATACAGTAAATATGAGAAATGTTTCATAAAATTTAATATTACAAAATCATCATGTGAAATGTTGTATGACTTCTATACAGTATTGGTGGATATTCCTGAAGCACGAGAAGCAAGCACAATGACCAAAGACTATGTGGCTGTAAGACGTTGTTTTATCTGCTTGTCCGTTCTCTCTTTCTCGCTCGTCAAATGTTAGAACAAAAACTTTATTATAAATAATTTATGGAACTATTTATTTTTGAAACATTTTTAAAAGTTACTTGTTTCAGAACATTTAGAGAGCATTAAAAACTAATGTTACCCATAACATTTGCAAAATGATAAATCATATGTTCACTTAACATTCACATAACCGCATAAAAAGTTTTGGAACATAAAAAAAAAGAATGTTTTTAATGTCCGGAAAATGTTCCAAAATAAAGTTTTCATAACTTAATGGGAACATTAACAAACTGTTTTAGAATATATAGAACATATTTCTGTTAACTGGGATTACTACACTTAAATCATCACTTGTAAGGTGAACTTACTTTATTTCTGTCATGACAACTCTCGGAAAGTTTAGAATGGTAATATACATGGCAATGTTAATTTGTTTGGTCTTGGTGGAATAGATCTGCTACACTGATCTGCTATATAGATCTGCTATACCAAGACTTACTGCCAATACATCCACAGACATACTGCTGCTGCACATATAAAATACTGTAAATGAAATAACTCCCATATAAAGCATGAAAATCACCCCGTAGCAGGTCTATACAGGTGGAGCTAGGGAAGGTGGAGGATTTCTAAAGCGCACTGCAACTGCTGCAGCAAGCACTAGCCAAGAATGCAGCACTAGCTGCTGATGCAACTAAAACCAATTGGCTTGAGGCAGTGTGAGTAAATGATGAATGAATTTTCATTTTTGGGTGGAGTATCCCTTTAAAGCACTAATATGTCATTTCAGTTCATACCTCTTTCTCTGTTCTCTCTGTTGCAGCTGAGACAGTGTCGTGGTTTTTATGCTTATACATCGTACACAGCATACAAATACAGCGCTGGTCAGTGCGGCAGAAAACCTCTAGCAGTCGACCATGTTGAGGGCAGATCATCTCCTGAAGTTGTCCAGTGGCATCCATCAAATAGTGTCCCTTATCTTTAAAAAAATTCTCATGCTGTTCAAGGTGGCTTTGACAGTAAGAGTTCAGACACACCAAACAGGACTTGATGGCTTTGAGTTTTGTTTCAGTACAGACGTCACACTTTACTTCTCCAGGTCCAGTGTCAGTGGGAACTGCGGCTTGTAGTTTAGTCTTCTTGAGTTTCTCCACCACTTCAGCCAGCATGGTGTTTTTATTTAAAGCAGGTCTTGGAGTGAACTTCTGTCTGCATTGAGGGCAGATGTAGAAAGTCTTCTGATCCTGATGATTCCAGCAGTCCGAAATACATGTCATACAGTAATTGTGTCCGCAGGGAATGGTCACTGGATTCTTTAGAAGATCAAGACACACTGGACAAATGAACTGGTCCTGAGTCCATAAAATGCTGGCTTCTGCCATTTCACCACATGTGCACAGAAACAGAAGAAACACATAAGAGTTCAGCAACTTCGCTCGATAAGTTTCGTTATCTCAGAACTCTAAAGGACTGAAATATTTCCTGGTTCTTTGCTTGTGTGTGGTGTGCAAAAAGGTGTCTCTGTAAACTGTGACTCACTTGTTTCTGTACATTCCCAGATTTAAAGGGACAGTTCACCCAAAAATGAAAATTCTGTCATCA
>NW_015621260.1:0-1964 GCF_001515605.1 Sinocyclocheilus anshuiensis
TCGTGTGGATTACTTGTGGATTATTGTGATGTTTTTATCAGCTGTAAACATCAACTGTCATTCTGACGGCACCCATTCACTGCAGAGGATTTCATTGGTGAACAAGTGATGCAATACTTTAAAAGAAAAAAAAAATCTCTAAATCTATTATTATGAAGGAACAAACTCATCTACATGTTGGACGGCCTGAGGGTGAGTCCGTTTTTAGCAAATTTTCATTTTTGTGTAAACTATTCCTTTAACAATCAGAAAAAATACTTGCAAAAGTTGGTTCGTTGGAAACGTGATCGTTGTTGCGCTTAATCACATTGGCTGCCAGTTCTTCAGTAAGATTTTTGGTTGCAATTCAGGAATTTTTCTTAATTTTGAACCCAGTTTGAAAAATACTGCTTTGAAGTCAGTTTTCACTATGCTACATTAAACAGTTTAAGATTTATAGCACTGTCTAACATTATAGCTTTTTCAGTTTAGGTTCTATCATCGAAAAGCACCTTATGAATAATACAATAACATTTGCAATGATAAAATAAGTCAAATAGTATTTAATAAACTTTATTGGATAATAGGATGAAATAGTATGAAACAGTTAAAAACGTGATTTCATGGTCAGGAGTGAGTTTGCAGTGTGTAGGATGATCATCTATGTCCTTTCGTAGCATCAGCACAATTGTAATATAATATAAAGGCCTCACGTTCCTGTCTGAATGACATGTTCCTCTCAGCTGCCGCCCACGAACAACCCACACCTGATGCCGATGCCTCATACTACTTACCCCACTGTATCGTCATTGTTTAAGCGTCCCTACGCCAATACGTGCTGCCCTTGGTACATTAAGTACTTACACTTCACCGTGAGTCAGAGCGCATCTCCTTGTGACGGTATAGGGGTTGACAGAGAAACCTTCAGCTACCTTTTTTGGCTCCTCCGTGTCCAGCGTGAGTCAGATAGCCCTCCCTTCCCCCTCCTTGTACCGGACTCCCTCTCATGTTCTAAGGAGGTGTTGAAATGAACACGCTCATTAGACCTACAGAGATGATTCACAACAATGAATCAAGCCGCCGGCCCACCGTTAGCACTCTGCTGGTCACAGCCAGACTGTCGTTCTGATCGTACAGCTGAAGAATGGCAAGCCACTTGTTCCCTGCCGTTGCCATGGTTTCCAGTTCATTCGTCACAGTGTATTGCGTGTGGCTCCCTGCATGTTAAAGTGAAGGGGAGGGAAGAGTTGCGAGTCAGACCCTCAAACAAAGAGTAGGCCTTACTAAACACTAGCAACGTAGGCCCAAACTTCAGCCTCAGAAATGAGACTGGATGGACTATATTTACCATACATTACGAATTTAGAAGTTAAATGCACGCATGAAAGTAGAGTTTTGTTAACAGTTAATAAAATTCATTTTTATCAGATACTACACTACCAATCAGAACTTTGCGGTCAGTAAGATTTTTTTGTAAAGGAATTATTAAGTAAAGATGTATTAAATTGATTAAAAGAGACAGTAAATTACTAATGTTAAAACGTATATGCTGTTCTTTTAAACTTTCAAAGAATCCTGAAGGTATCACCGTTTTCACAAAAATACTAAGCAGAACAACTGTCTCTGATAATAAGAAATGCTTTTTGATCAACAAATCAGCATATCAGAATGATTTCTGAAGGATCATGCGATACTAAAGACTGGAGTAATGGCTGCTGAAAATTCAAGCTTTCATCACAAATTGCTTTTTAATATATATTAAGATAGAAAACTATGGAAGTCTGTTTTCTTCACAGAATAAAAAAGGGTAACTGCGACTTTTTATGTCACAGTTCTTTCTTTGTTCCCAGAATTGCGAGAAACAAAGTCCAAAAAAAGTTTTAATCATCTTTTTTTATTATTGTTTTATTCTATGGCAGAAATAGGCTTTCATAATTTTCTATAAAATTTCAGAATTCTTAGTTTACATCTCACAATTCACAATA
>NW_015621261.1:0-1929 GCF_001515605.1 Sinocyclocheilus anshuiensis
ATATATATATATATATATATACACACACACACACATACATACATAAATTAAGTTTTTTTTTGTTTTTTTTTAAACATTTCTTTCATAATTCTGTAAGAGGATTTACAGTTCACTTGCCTCATTGAAAGATGCTTTCAACAAATAATTATTCAATACAGTGCTTTTTCTGGTATCAGTTTTTTCTCTGTCATTGAATTTATTGGATTTAATGGCCTTTGCAGGGCAACATTTGTGCAGAGTTTCTCTCTCTTTTCTGGGTTGGCGTTTAAAGTGATCCTGTTAGATTCGTGGGCACAAATACAACAGTCGCCCCACCCCACAATTCTAGTCCATCAGTGTCTCTCACAATCAATATTCTTCTTTTACCTCTGCTGGCAATTATATAAAAACTGGGTGAAAATTTTCAAAAATCATATCTGTTCAATGTACAATCACTGGCTTTAATAGGCTATTAGTTTCATATTCAGTCATGTTATATATTTGTTGAAGTACAATGGGACTTCATTATTTCAATATATGAAATAATATTTTAATAATATATTGATTTTACATTCTAATATATAAATAATGTTTCTTTTGATAGAGCAACATACTGGCCTCATTGTACCCTACTGTTATATTTATATTTACTGTATATAATGAAGCTTGTATGACATAAATGGATTTGTATCAAATGTTAAGAATATTTTATGACAAAAGCATGAAAATGCTGAACATGCATGTATGGAAAAAACACCACCCAGATCTCAAAACCACTTTAGTTTTATTTCTTCTTCTAGAGCAAAAATGAACACCAACAAAAACTAAATTTAAAAAAACTTTGTACATATATCATATGATGTGTGTGTTTTTATTTCGAAGTGTGTAAGAGCAGAATCAAGGCTTGTACAGTACACATTACAGTTGTTTGATCAGAGGACTGTGTGTCTCTATCATCAGTAGACCCACGGCTCCTCTGCAGTCCAGTTACAGGAGCTGCCTTTACCGGGTCCCTGCAGGACCACGACCAGGGCCAGTGCCCTTTTGATATAGCACCTTTTTTATGAAGGAGAGGTTGACAGCAATGGGGTTGGAGGGCTGGATATGGTCAGTTCTGTGTTCAGTGCGTCCAGTATGTGGAGGAGGGTCTTCACATTAACTGCAAGGCCACAGTGAGGAGCCAGACAGCCTTCACTGGCTTCTGTTCTTGCAGGACAGACAGCAGGCCTTCCTGTAGTACCAGTGAGTGCACAGCTTCACCCGCAGGACAAGGGCACAGTTAGCTGTCGCTTTATCCTGACAAGCATCCTCAGCTGGGGGAAAAATAAGAAACAGACAGTTTAAAAAGACATAAAGTATGTGAAAACATAATTACATCATGAATTAATTTGTATTGAATACAAAATAAATATCAAATAATTTATTGAAATGTATTTATTTAATATTTCAATTGTTTTTTAAATGTTAAAATCTCTATAGCAAAGACAATATTATAAATAAATAACATGTGTAAATTTATTTTTTCAATGTTTTAATGTTTAAAAGTTATACAATAAATACATACATACATTTCAATATTTATATTTATTTTTCTCATGTAAAAAATACTACTTTAATAGCATAATACATTTAAATATATATTTTTAGAAGTTTAATAGCAGTGAAAGCTATATTAGTTATAAATAAATACATATATTTAAATATTTACATTAATTTTTTTCCCCAGGTTAAAATCTCTTTAACTGAAAAAACTAGCAAGTAAAATAAATAAATAAATAAATATTATATATTTAAATAATTGTGTAATGTTGAAATAAAAGTTTAATGGCAGATATAATACATATATAATATAATATAATATAATACATTTAAATATTTATATGTATTTATTCCCATGTTAAAATCCCAGATAGATAGATAGACAGACAGACAGACAGACAGACAGACAGA
>NW_015621262.1:0-1976 GCF_001515605.1 Sinocyclocheilus anshuiensis
ACACACACACACACACACACATACACATACACATACACATACACAAACACAAACACAAACACAAACACATATAATGAAATAGTGGTGGTGTTGTTAAACCCTGTTTAGAGAGATGGTGAGGACATATTACTGGTTCACAGATATTCCCTAAAGCAGTGTTTCGCAAACTGTGGGCCAAAGAGGTACTGCAGGGAACCGTGGCCGAGGCTAAATCAATAAAATATTCTCTGTTGTGATTTTTTCTCATAATATCAGTTTAAAATAAACATAAAAACTAATATTAAAAATTTATATATTTTTAATCATAGCAAGGTGAGATACCTCAATTATTTCTATTCATTTAATAACAATTTTTCTGTCAGTCAGTTGACAGTTATCCTCCTATTCCAAAATGCATTGATGATTGCTCAGTAAAAGAGAAGCGGAGTACGACACTGCGATCTCTGTGGGATTTCTGGACAATGTAGCCTTTTAAAGACAAAGTACAGGAACGTTATAAGTGTTGAATCCGCATTAAATTGATATCTATACAGCCAGACAATCAATCCATTCACACATAACGTGTTTTTGTATTTCACTGTGCTGGGGGCATTACACATTTAAAGCTGAGATCTGGGTCTGGGTCTGTAAAGATCTGGGTGTATATTACTTTAAAGCCCATGCTTGGGTTTTCCCAAGCGCTGCATTCAGTGTGAGTGTGTATGAGGCAAGAATTTTTGGTTTGTGCTTTAAAAATATAGATTCATCCAAAAACAGTAATCTCATGTCATGTGCATCATTCATAATGTACTGTAGGTTACAAAATATTAACAGCGGTAAACCAAAATGGACAGGAAGTGCAGATGGATTGTTGAACTCTTATCTGTCTGACATTACACAGGAAGGCACTGCTCATTTACAGCCCATTTATTCCTGCATCCTTGCATTTCAAACAACATCCACCAGCACAAACATTCTCACAGGGAACATTTGTCCTTCTTTAAAAACTGACATGTCTCACACTGCAGATATAAATGGGATCGGAGAGAGATTTAAATGTGCATTGTGCAATAAAAGAAAATCATGCATTATTACAAGCAACTAACACTAAACCAAACCCTAACCTATAGTCATAGTAAAAAACATGTTGTTAATTTATTATTGCTTAGTTATAATATTTAATTACACTGTAATAAGTATACATTAAATATAAAGTGTGACCACAACAACCATGATTTCTTTTGGACATGTATCATGGTAATATGGTAATACCATGGCATTCCTTAGAGCAGCATGTCAATTCAATGTCAATAAGACTTTCTAAAGAGCTTTTTTAAAGTCTGATTAAATTTTATATGACTTTTATATTTTATGACTCAATGACCTTTACTACATAAATGTTTATTTAATATATTTTCATACAATATTCCTTTCCAGTTGAATTCATTTATAAGTAATGTAACCACAGATCTCAAACCACTTTGTGTTGGCATGTCTTCCCAGCATGCACCTCTCTGTTGCCACACAGCCACACCATGCACAAGACCTGTTTCTCTATTATTAAGACACTGTACTAATCATTTAGTACTCAACTAAACGCGCTTTGAACTCAAACTTTATTTATAAAGCACTTAAAAAAAAAACTACCAGGATAGATTAAAGCACTGTCCTAAGAAACATACTGCATAAAATTTTACATGAAAACCATATTAGCTACTAATCATACAGTAATAATATCACACTTCCGTGACTTTAACGGTAGCTCACGAAAACAGGATACAGGCAGGGATCAGACGGTGATCGGACAAACTGAAACTCTGAGGGTGCAACTTAAATAGGGAGTGCAAATGAGGATGATTAACCTAACACAGCTGGTAACTAATGACAACAGATGAGAAGCGGGAAAATTCAAACAAAGGAAGCAGCAACTAATGGAAAATACAAAACTAAGAGTCCATAACTAAAACAAACTCAACAAAAGTCCATAATCATGGCAA
>NW_015621263.1:0-1973 GCF_001515605.1 Sinocyclocheilus anshuiensis
AATAATGATCTTTAAAATAGCATCATATGACCCCTTTAACATCCAGTCACATTGCAATTTATAGTCTTCTGCGAGCACCTGTGATTGGATTTTAAAGCGTCTTAGATTACCTGCAGTAACATATTATAAGTACAGCGCGAATTATTGATTTCATTAAAATGAGGAACCTAATAAGTAAGTCATGGGAACAATTTACCTAAAATGAGGGAACAAATTAGTGCAACAAATGAATGCGTTGTTGTGAGAATTCTTCATTTGTGGCAAAACGTTTTGGGCCCCAATACATTCCATACACTCATTTAAACTACATTTCCTGGCTCACATGCTTATTACTGGTGATTTAGTGATGGTGATTCTCTTTTTCATTTACTTTCCAGGAAATTGACGGTCAAGCGCTGCTTCTGTTGAACCTTCCCACTGTCCAAGAATGTATGGACCTGAAGCTCGGCCCCGCCATCAAGCTGTGCCATCACATTGAGCGGGTCAAGCTAGCATTTTACCAACAGTTTGCCAGCTTAGGTTGAATTTTGGGTAACGTTCCTAATGTTTGTGATCTTCCTTGTGCTCTATGGATCATAGAACCTTTAAAATCACTTAGCGCTTTAGACGCCTCCCGTACCATTAGATACTGCTGGAGGGGTGATTTTCAACAGGGTGAATCTGGTACTTGTACAGCTGGGCTCTCCATCTCAAATTAAGCCTGGACTACTGTTAAATTTGTGATCTTTTTTTAAAGATTAGTTCAGCTCAGGGTAAGGTTAGACCTGAGTCAGAGGAACTAGTCCATTCAGTGTCTGCAACAATAAGCAAAGCTCTTGTTTCTGAAACCTTTATTAACTGTAGAGCGGATGACAATGCAATTACCTTAAGCACAAAAAACAATTGCCCATGTACTGTAAGTGGTATGCAAACGTGTACATACAGGAGCGTGAATGTAAATACTGTAAATAAGCAGATGTTAATTTTAGTGGGACTGATTTAATGCTCCCATTTCGGTTTGGTTTTTCTATAAAAAGCTTGGGAATTACACTGTAACACAACAGTGTAAAAGATGAGGCCATTGTGGTTTCTGTAAATACTACTAATAATTTGCTCATCCTAATGATGCATTATTAAATAAAAGTGCAGAGTAATAAAAAAAAGATGAGGTGTTATGGTTAAGACATAAGCACACAAAGATTTCAGGTTATGTCAGTGACTGTGATTGGGATAATATTCATAATGGCAAATCCAGGGTTTATCAACAACACCAAACTGAAAAGTCTTGTACTCTTACAAATGTGTCTGCTTGTAAAAGTAATATTTTTAATATTAAGTAGAAAGCAGCATCTGTGTTTAAATGCATATACTGCATTAAATAATTTTAGGGGCCTCTATGTTGTAATGGTCTAAATAACCGGTTTGGTTTTGCAATTGCAAAGCTATGCCCCCCAGTTGACTTGGTAATGAGATATGCAACAGTCTCCCTTTTCTTGATTTAGCAGTCCATTTCCTTTGATCCTTCTTCTTTAAGCATTTTGTGCTGGAATGGTGAAAGATGGTTTTGAAACCTTGTCTTGCCACATTCTGTTGTTCATTTGCTGGTTTTCATCCATTTGATTAAAGTTTGTTGAAATAATATAGGTTTACTTTTAATTATATGTTGGTGGAAATTGTTATTTAAAAGAAAAATAAAATGAACAGAATCTTGCCTTTGGTTTCTTTTTTTCAGGGGGTGAATTTAAAGAAAGTGGTTGGGGCTGTGATAGCTTTAAAAAGGGAATGTATTCATTTTTTCCCTTTAGAATATACATTTACAGACCATACATATTAATGTTTAAGTAGATGTTTCTGCATTCTAATATGGTCTCCCGTGTGTACACTATTGTTCAAAAGTCTTGGGTCAATAAGATTTTTTGAAAGAAGTCTTTTATGCTAACTAACACTAGGCAGCATTTATTTGATTAAAAATACAGTAAAAACAGTAATATTGT
>NW_015621264.1:0-1979 GCF_001515605.1 Sinocyclocheilus anshuiensis
TTTAGTGTGAACTATGTTTCATTGATATTCCGTGCACTTACTTTGTGCTGACTGTCTGGGGACTGAAGCCATTCTGTTTTATGCCTTTATTTATTTATTTATTTATTTCCACGCTTAAAATCTGCATGGCATGAAAATTTGACCGTGGGGTCACGAGGTCAAACATCGATCCCGGTTGCAGGCCGTTTAATCAGTTTCAGCTTAACAAGCCTTTAACAGTGATAGAACGGTTCAGAGAAGACAGACAGACAGTGAAAGAAAGAATTGAGAGAATAAAATGAGGAAGTGTTCCCGGTGAGATTGGCGGCTTACAATAACATGAAACCATGGAAAATGCCACACACAATAACATGACTTTCATTGTTCCACAGTCATAATCCCTCTCCGAGTCTCGGGAGCTGGGATTGGTGTTATTGACCGAAGCGCTATGGAGTGGTCAAAACAAACTTATTAATTTGATTCGGTGACACAGGCTCATTGCGAGCAAAAAAAATATGACAATACTCATCCACATCCTCTGTGTTCAGTAAATGACAACCTTTCAGCCCCTGTGCCATCCCTCCTTCTCATTATTACCTCTCATCCTGCTATTGCCCTTTGCCATTCTCCACAGCACTAAAAATATCCTACCTTTCCTATACTCTCTCTCAACTTGCCTCTGGATGAGGAGGCTGTAAATTGCTGTGTATAAGGGATCCAAAAGGGCTCACAGACGACCAGGATCAGGGAGGTGACAAGTGTGAGGCAGCATATCTCTCTGGAGTTAGTTTAGTCTGCAAGGTGGAGAAAAGAAGAAAAAAAGCCTCACCAAAATATCACTGAGCTAATGCATGCCTGGCATCTCAGGGCTGGTGTGATATGGAGATGAATATACTCAAACAGTAAAATAGAAGAGGGCAGGAGCTGAATAAAAGCCTATACATATAAAATCCCTCAGTTATATTGAAGGAATAACCCACGTCATATCTAGAGACGAGAATATGATAGAGATTTCGGGGTAGGCTCTTTAGGGCCAGTAAGCATGCAACCAATATCAAACTACCCAGAACACCCCAGCAACTGCATACCAGCACACTAAACCACTCAGAGAACCTAGCAACTACAAAGTAATAAACTAAAATCCACTCAGAACACCATAGGAACTGCATACTAGCACACTAAGACAAAGCACACTCAGAAAACCTAGCAACTACAAAGTAACATGCTGAAAAACACTCTAGCATAACATCTACAGACTAGCATGAACAGCCTAGCACCTACAGACTAGCATGCTAAAACACTCAGAACACCCTAACAACTGCATACCAGCACACTAAACCACCCAGAAAACCCAGCAACTACAAAGCAATAAACTAAAAAACACTCAGAACACCATAACGACTGCATATAGCACACTAAAAACACCCTACAAACTGCATACTAGCACACTAAAACACTCAAACAAAGTAGCAATACCAACACACTAAGACAGAACACATTCAGAAACCCAGCAACTACAAAGTATCATACTAAAAACCACTCAGAACACCCTAGCATCTATAGACTAGCATGACAGACTGAATGAGGCTAATTCCGGTAGTGCCATTGGCTCCTCCATGAAATGTTGGCTGTAACACACTAAAGATATTGAGAACACTTCAGAAACCACTCTGGCAGCCACTCACAACACCATTGCATTATGGTGACGTTTTATATGGGCACTTTGGCATGTACTCATAATTTCTTCAGAAAATGTCAAATATAGTTGTATACCTTTCAGTGAGATGAGGGAAGTGGTGTGCCACTCATGATTAGCTTGTGGGTCACAGATAAGTTTCTTGGTAACACTTTAGAACAGGGAACACATATTCACTAAGAGTTTTCCCTCAATAAACTCCTAATTTCCTGCTTATAAATAGTTAGTAAGGTAGTTAAGTTTAGGTATGTGGTGGATTAAGGGATATAAAATATGGTCATGCAGAATAAAGAAGTAATACAGT
>NW_015621265.1:0-1977 GCF_001515605.1 Sinocyclocheilus anshuiensis
ATGAAAGGTAATATTCGAAAAGGCATAATAGGGGCACTTTAAACTAATAGTGTATTAATGATACTAAAATAACACTGATCAGGATTTTATTTATAGAAAAAATACAGAATGAGCAAGTTATAACATTAAATTTGGTCAATGTATTAAATAAACACATTACTGCATTAACATTTGTTTGTCTCACCAGTGGCAGATGAATCATGAACATAAACGAATGCTATTTAGCAAATCAGCAACATACAGTACAATCAGTTTATCCATGTGAGTCATAATCAAACCTGGTTCGTTTTAATGAATCATTAAAAAGACTAACTCAGAAGTAATATCAGAAGGAATCAGTGGAATCCTTCACTAATGCATTATATGCACTTTTATACACCACACTGCCAAACTGTACAGAATAATAGTCGTCCACCACATTGTCGTTAAGGTCAGGTACAAAATGTGCTAAATCATACTGATTTATGGGTGCAACCCTGCTGCAAACAGAGACTTGGATTTAGAGTAAACTGTGTAGTAAAAATAAATAAATAAATAAATAAATTCCACTGTCAAAAACACATTTATGCTAAAAGGTTTAGCTGTATGCATTGCAATATTTCTGTTGTCTGTGTATGTGTGTGCATGAGTAGCATTGCAAACACACACTGCTCTCCAGGACCACTTTAGCCCTCAGGACAGCCCTCATTCCACACTCCTGCTGTGGTCACTCTGTGGAAATGGTGAATAATGACCCTGAGTTCTGTGCCGTTATCACAAAAACCTCCCCTGTTCGGCATGATTACAGGCCAGCTGCTCCCTTCACCCCACCAGCAGACATTAAAAAAAGCATGCGGCCCCTTAATGAACAGCGACTGTCAGAGTGGCCCGTGCATCTAAAGAGCATGCTAACCCCACGGCTGCTCAACAATCCTCCCTGCCAGGCTGTCAGCATGCCTGAGGCCTTAAGCGGCCTTTTTTTTTCAATACAATACGTAATATCACATTCAAGCTTCGTAGGGCGAACGTTAGCCACACTTATCAGGACTTGGCGTGCCAGCTACTGGGAAGCCTCGGGATGGAAGGAAACCTATGGCATGCATTTTTAATGTGCTCATAACTGCCACCCAAAGCCACGGAGAGAGTCTGGTCTTTTGCTGAGCTGAAGATTTACAGCTCTACCTTCCATTCCCGTTCTGGAATTAACCACTTTAACAATCTATAAAGCAACACTAATAAAGGCAAAGTGGGAGCCTGCTTTTTATTGCTTAGGCCTATGCATTTTCCCGTCAAATGCCTTTATTTTCATTAGCTTCAGTAAGTGTGATGATGGGTTAATACAAAAATATAATAATAATAACAGAAAAAATGGTTATGACATCATAGTCATGATATACATGATGATGATGCAAAAAAAAATTAAAAAGCAGAAATAAAAGAGCTTGATATATTATTGAAAATGTAACATATTATAAAAATAAACATATTTTATAAAAGACAAACTGTACATTCACAACACAAGTACATCCTACCAACTGTTATGGTTATGACTTCATAGCTATGATTAAATTAACATGATGGGTTATTAAACAATCATTAAAAGCAGATATATCACAGGATTTTATTTTTCCTTGCTCATTTGAACTAAAGGAGCCTGAAATATCATAGAATATATTATAATATATATTTTATAAAAGACAAACTGTACATTCACAACACAAGTATACGCATAACTATCTATTGTTATGGTTATGACATCATAGCCATGAATAAATTAACTTATAACTGCCAATGTTTGTATATAAATGCGTAGAATGATGTGCAAATGTAAGATCTATGAAAACACAGTGATCACAGTGACCTCATAATTGAGGCTATTCACATTTAAAAGTCTTAAAGAAATGGATCACTCAAAATAATTCACTTTCTAGTCCACATTTGGTAATTCTGTTTTTGACGTATGTCAAAATTCACAGATTATGAGTTGATATGAAAAAA
>NW_015621266.1:0-1979 GCF_001515605.1 Sinocyclocheilus anshuiensis
GGAATACAAACAGCACAAGGCTGGGATATTTACAAAGCCACAGAAAGGAGAACAAAGGGACGTGTGGCATTGTTTTGACACTGGCACACAGCCACGCTGCTTTCCTCAGCTATCAGGATAAATTTCTGCCCTATTTCTGTCCAGTCTGCTAGTCTTCTGTAAACCATTTCTGAGACTGTATACATTTCTTTTCACATCTATCTCTTGGCTTCCTCTTGGCCTTGCCTCCCTCTATATTCTCTTTTTTCTGTCATCTTTTCTCTTTCGGCACTCTCTTGTTTTCCATTTCCACCTCTCAAGTTTAGATAAACATGACAATCCATGTCAGCCCTCGCCATCAATCCTCTTATAAACTTAAACCATTCAATGGTTCTCTGTTGTTCTCGCTCTGAGAGAGAACATCGTAATGGCAGTGGAAAAAGAGAGATCCAGGCCTGTCTCGTTCTGTGCAGATCATTAAGGTCCCATTGACACACACCACCCCAACCTACTGATGTACAGAGCCACACAGGCACTCAACGCAGTCGGTCGCACTTAGCTTGATTAGCACTGCCTGTTCTAATTAGTGCAGGAAGAGGGGCAGCGATGCACCTCCTGCTTCAGTTTATCCAGCTCAAATTGTAAACTGTGTGAAGCATCACAATCAAGTGCTAGAGATTTCACGACTGATCCAGATATTATTTCACAGGAGTTCACTGTGCCAACACTTACAGATACAAACATATGAGTTGGGCATCATTCACAATTTTCAATTTCAATCAATGCAATTGAAAGAATTAATGCAATTGAGGAAATTTACATAACTGCTGGATCTGTAATTTTTTACTATAAAATGGTTTGTTGTTACAGAACAATGTCTGAGAGGTTACAAATATTTACAATAAAAACTCTTGAAGTGTAGGTTAAGCCTCACAAACAGACAGAACGATTTTATAGACTGATGGACAGAATGATGGACGGACGGATGGATAGATAGATAGATCCTTTCTGGAAGTCTGACATGTCACCGAGCTTTGACGATAGAACATCAGAACATAAGAACGATAGAACGATACAACATAAGATAGAATGGTAGATGGCGCAATAGATAAAACAACAAAGTAATGGAACAATAAACAATAAAATGATGGAATGATATAATGACAGACAGAACAAAAGGACAACAGATTTAATGACAGATAAGAAGGACAGAACATAGAACGAGAGATTTAATTATGGATTGAATATTAGAACATTACAATGATAGACAGAACAACAGAGAGACAGGCTCCTTTAAGGACTCAGCAGAGGCAGACAGATTCCTCTCTCAAGTAAGGTCATTTGTCAGACTAAAGGATGCATGGCTGTGCAGTTGGAGGACTGGATGGCACAGCAGATGAACAGCCAAAATAAAACAGTAACGAGAAACAGAGAAACTATATTAGCCTAGAAGGACAATAGAAATACAAACTCAGGTCAGCCAACATCAAAGTTGTTTTTACCATCTTCAAACTTCTAAAAGTCCACATCTCCAATGCATTTCCTGTGGCGTTTTAACATTCAAATACAGATAATAATATATAAAAAATAAACGAATAAATAAAATAAATAAATAAAAAATGAATAAATAAAATCAGATAAAATAAAATAAAATTTGAATGGATGATACTGCTGGTTTGCAGTTGATCAGTTTGATTGGGCTTCAAATTTGATTTCATGTAATGGAAAAAGCTAAATATTATGTATTTGGTTAAAAGGAGCTGTTCATATGTATATTTAAATATAACAAGAATAAATAAATAATTTCTAATTTCGTGATTTTAATGGTAAAAGACTAAAAATGCTACAGTAAAAACCTATTAATTGGTAAATGGTACGTTCCCTTACTATATGGTGAAAAACTGTAATGGACATTTAATTTTACGGTAAAATACAGTTTTTGGAAGTGGAAAAATAATGTATAATTTACAGTGAAAAAACGTAAATTGACATTCCCAGAA
>NW_015621267.1:0-1590 GCF_001515605.1 Sinocyclocheilus anshuiensis
ACACACACACACACACACACACACACACACATACACATACACAAACAAACACACACACACACCTTGAGCTAAAACATGCAAACACACACCAGACCTAAAATAATACGAGTCACTTCAGATGGATCAAGATTACAGGCAGAATTTGGCTCGAGTTGCACAAAAACTGCTTCTTAATCAGCGTTTTTGTCTTGTTTTCCAGTTAAAATGTCTCAGCATCCTCAGGTTCTTGAGAAGCAAAATTGCACAATAATTGCACATGACAAGTGTTTTTTTTCTGCCAGATTGGCAAATTATTATTTTTTCTTCTTCTGTGTTTTAAGCATAAAAAGTGTAGTGAGGTTTAGGATGGTTAATGTTAAGCAGTCAGATATGGTAAACTATGATACTGTAAACGGTAAGCTACGAGTGGTTCAGTGGATGAAAATAGTGTGTTTTTTGATTTACTAACATTTTTGAGCCATTTAGGCAGCAGACAGGGAATGTAGTTTAATTCATTTCATCTAATTTTTTATTTTATTTCAATTATAATATGTATTTATAAATATTTATTAAACAAATATATAAATAATATTTTTTTTCACATTCGTTACAAAATATTAACTATAATAATTTTCAGATGTTGTAAATATTTTATTTGTGCTGTTTTTAGTTCTATTCTGACCTATTACGTTTGTCAGATGTCCCAGAAATATTTCTATAAGTATATTTTTGCACCATTTACAGTAGGCAACAATAAAGGACAATAAATAAATGGTTTTGACCTTTTGACCTCTGGGTCGTGCTCCTAAATGGAGTCTCTCTGTACAGTTTTCTCAACTAGATTGGAGCAAAAATGACGTCTTTTGTGTCATTTTCAGGAAAAACTGGAACCTGTCATGGGTGGTGCTGGTGGGAAACAGTCTCGTCTTCTTCAAAGACCCCAAAAGCCAGAATCCTGACAGCTGGGTGAGACTAACAGGGAAAAGCATGGGGTCAGTTCAGCGTCTAATGCTTTAAAAGTGAAATATTTGTGAGTATGTGTGTGTTTGCATGCAGAAACCGGGTAACAGTCGTCCAGAGAGCAGCGTGGATCTGAGAGGAGCTCAGCTTCAGTGGGCCAACGATCTGTCCAGCAGAAAAAACGTCTTTAAGGTGAGAACGAGACAGAAATCAGATTTTATACTAAAGGAGAATGTCTCAAACTCTGCTCAGGTTTGTGAGACACTAAAATATGCAATCAAATATCAAGAGTTGTCCATTTTATTTCCCGAAAGGAGCATCTGTGAAAAAGTCAATGTAATTAGTGTTTGTGTCTTACTGTTTGAGCTGTTAACAGAGTAACATTTAGTTTTTAGTTCCTCAGGAACTTCCTCTGTTATAAATTTAAATTGTGATAAAACACTGAATGGAACAACACTTTGTGTGTGTGTGTGTGTGTGTGTCTCTGTGTGTGTGTGTGTAGCTGAGGACGGTTACGGGAAATGAGTTTTTGCTGCAGTCAGAGACAGAATCGCTCATCAGAGAATGGTACAGAACCATCCAGAACGTCATCGACAGGCTGGTGAGGCTGAAACACACACACACACACACACACACACACACACACACACA
>NW_015621268.1:0-1978 GCF_001515605.1 Sinocyclocheilus anshuiensis
TTGAGCTCTGGAAAGGCGCTATATAAATAAAACTTATTATTATTAACACATACCTGAAGTGTCTGGAAACTAATTACTTGTGTGTGATACTATGTATAAATACAATGAATGATATCTGAAAATATAATAGGAAAGAGGTCCTTAGCATCACAGTAAAACAAACAGTTTGTATATTATAAATTGTGTGATTGAACTTTTGTTGAGGTTGGGAATGACATACGTGAGAATAATATGTTATGAAGGGGTCTCTACGCTACATATGAAATAAATTGATACATCATGAAACATTTCATGCTTTTATTAGACAGACTATAAGGTATGAAACAAAGCGTTAAATCATTTTGAGTTGATCACTTAAAAGCGACAGAGGAAAATAAAATAAATGCCTGTAAATACTTTGATTACACTGAAGCAAAATCAAATTAGCAAATCAGATCTACTTTCATTAATGTAATGTTCAATATTTACTTCTTTTTATGTACATTTGGCATTTTGTCAGTTTTAAAACCAACAGCTTTAAATTGGTGAACATTCTCAGTTATATGTTTTGCCAGCTCAAAGTTTTGATCGATTGCTCTCCTCATTGCATCATACATTGAATCAGCATCTTCTGCTGCTCCACATCCAATGAAAGCTCCTCCAACGGCTCCTACAGCCGGAGCTACAAGAACGACACCTGCAGCTACTTGCCCCGCTGCCGCTGCTGCCCCTGCTGTAACTCCTCCGCCCACAGGGATTGTTACTTTTTCCATTCCTTTACTTAGTGCAGCGCTTACAAATGCTTGCGTCAGTGGTGACATTTTTGGGCTTGCAAGAATCACAACTGAGGTCACCAGTACTACAATGGCCAGACAGCCTCCAGTCACCGTCCCTGCCATCGCTCCGGCAATCGTACGCGACACATTGGCTATTGGAAGAAGACACACTAGATTTTATAGTCAAGTCACCTTTATTTCTATAACACTTTAGGCAATACAAATTATGTTAAAGCAGCTTCACAGACATAAATAGGAAAATTCAGATTATGTTGTAAAGCAGTTCTGTAATGTTAAAAATGGCTTATTTTAAGCTGCCAATTAATAAACCGTACAAAAAAATGCAATCTTTGCTAATGATCTATAATGTGTTTATTATGGAATTATAGCAAAAAATTAGCAAAAATTTGTCAGGCTAGGTGATGTTTTAACAAACCTCCCATTATCCTTCTCTGCTGTTGATGTTGGCGTCTGTAATAAAAGTAACATTCAAATAGGTTAGGTTCAAAGTTATTCAAAATCCTGGATACTTATTCATATCCAGACTCATTCATGGATGTTTGTATATTTGTGCTTGTATATTAAATTAGGGAGGCAAAATAACATTTTATTAGTAAAAGGTGGCAATTTACTGCCCTGATTAGATGCCTTTCCGTTTTGACTAGAAAATACATTAACCAATGGAGAAAAAAAAAAAAAAGGGTTAGAATGGAAGATTAGGGGCATGTTGTCACACTGAGGTAAGTTACAATGAAAAGCTTAAGAAAAACGTAAACAGTAAAACAATTAGGAATAACAAAACAATTAAAGAATCGTTTTGTTCTCAATGATGAGGTGCTTAGGACTGTTTATGTCCTTCAACTGACACATCCTTTGGATATTTAGAGTATAAATTAATACACGATATGCGTAAGAATGTTAGGACTGCAGTAATACAGTTCAATTCAGCTTTACAACTGGAGTACATTGACAAAAAAAAATTCTCTGTCTGTTTATTTTTTTGTTAGGCTGTGTATTACTTTTGGACATAGATAAAACTTTTTTTTTTTAAAAGCCATGTAGGCCTATGAGAAAGAAATCATGAAAATGACATAAATACAAATATACAACAATTGTGACCAATTAGAATATTTTAGTGATAGATAAAATAAACAAGGACACACTACTTACAGCCACTTGTGAACTCTGTCTGTTGACACTCTTTGACTTTTGGCTCAGTTGAA
>NW_015621269.1:0-1981 GCF_001515605.1 Sinocyclocheilus anshuiensis
AATGCAGTCTCCTGTTTGACGCTTTGAAAGAGCTGGATGAACGATGTTTAATCCAGGAGATAAACTCAGAAGAACAGCAGATTCAGTCACAACGATCAGAGAATCTGAGGGTGACGAAGGGGACTCAAGGATCGAGTGATGCATGCATCACTGGCCGGTAATATTCTTACATTATACAAAATTTTAATTAATTTAATTACAGTTAAAGACTTTTTAAATCAACAGAAAGACTCATGACAATAGCTCCTAATAAATCATTGTCCTGAAGTTTAAATACAAATTGTGTGTCTCCACTAAACATGAGTCTTCCCCAGTAGATTAAGGAAAGGGTGTCGTATAACAGCACCACAGCTTTTTATTGCTTTAATGAAAGACTATGCAGGTAAATATTTGTATCTTTAGAACATGGGTGTCTGATACTGCAACATCCTACAGAGTTTAGCTCCAGCACACCTGCCTGTAAGTTTATTGTGAGTCTGAAGCGCTTGTTTAGCTGGTGTATTCAGTTATAAAGTTGGAGCTGAACTCTGCAGAACAGCGGCACTCCAGGAGCAGGACTTGACAAACCTGCTTTAGAACAATATTACTGAGGAATCATTTGTAAAAAGACCAAGAATATAAATTAAGAGTAAACAGAACCAATTTTGTGTTCATGGTTTAGTTGTGACAATAATTCACAGGTTTGATGCCGCACATTCAATAACTAGTGTTGACATGCTGACAACAGTGAAGGATAGTGAAAGGTGGGGTGATACTTCAGTGTTCAGCTAAAATTATTTTAAAAGGATTAAAAGGTACTTCAAGGTACTTTTTTTTAAAGGTACTGCTATTTATGCTGGTGGCTTTGGAGAGTGAAGGGAATTTCGGGTCCTGCAGATGGCAATTGGCCTCAATGTTTATGTAAAACAATTAAAAGTAATTTTTACAAAATATGGTCAATACTTGGATATCTGTGTAGCTCAACTTAATGTGATTATTGAAGAGCAGTTCATTGATTAATAAAAGGCAGAAAAACAAACAAATGCAGAATCTAAACTTAAAATGAGAAAAGTGACAAGGTTTTGTATTTTTAGGGTTTACATTGAAAGTCACAGCATAACTGAATTCATAATGACACTTGTTAATTTTTCTGAAAATATATATTTGTACCTGTAGAAACGAAAATCCACAATCAGAGAATCCTGAACAAGATGACACCAGCACCAAGGTATTGTACAGTATGTGTTCATCAATATGAGCTCAAGTGTTAAAGAGATCTGTGTTTGCAGGTCTCAGAATTTTAGTAACTATAGATTAAAGTCTCCTGGATTAAACCTTAAAGTAAGATGTTTGATCATGTCCTTTAGTCTCATATAGTGGCGTTTCTGTGTCTGTTTCTGTTTTTTGGACTTGAGCAGCGCAAGACATCCGTGATCAACCCAGACAGCAGCACACAGAGTCCCTCCTCAGGTAACCAATAACAACATGTGTATGTCATTCACATCATTAGAGATCCAGGTTTAGTCATTTGTAGAAGCACTAAATTATGTATTGATTGTCATTTCGTCATATTCAGCCTCTTTCTGATAACACATTTGTCTCATTACCGTTCCAGTCATTTATTCAAACTCTTGTGGTGTAGAAGTGTCTTTCTATTATAAATTTGAGTGTATTTTACAGCATTTTCCTTAAATTCTAGAAAAAAATCAGAATATATATAAAGTAAATGTTACTGATGTAAGTGTAATAGAAAAGCATGTGATGTGAACGTAGTTGAACTGTTTGTGTCTTTGTAGTATCAGAAATGTTGAAACGGAGACTGAAGGACGAGTTTCAGTATCTGAATGAAAAACCTGGAGAAAGACAAAAACTGAATGATGTCTTAATTGAACCCCACATCACAGAGAAACCTGATCCTCACATCAGTGATAAGAGACTGATCACATGTAACATGTTCAATATCAGGACAGTTTTGCTGAAGGGAGATGCAGGAACTGGAAAA
>NW_015621270.1:0-1791 GCF_001515605.1 Sinocyclocheilus anshuiensis
TTTAATTATGTATAAATATACTATTTATAATAAAATAATGTTTAATTCTAGAATTATTCAAATGTGTGTGTGTATATATATGGATAATGCAGATATTTTATTTTTATATATTTTATATAATTTTCAATTGAGTTATAATATAGTTGCAAATATATAATTATATAATGTAAATATATAGTTTATAAACAAATATTTATGTATAAATATACCATTTATAATAAAATAATTGTTAATTCTAAAAATAGATTCTAAAATTAAATTAAATTATAAAAATGTGTGTATATATGTGTGTGTGTGGATAATATGTGGATAATACATATATTATTTTATTTTTATTTATTTTATATAATTTTCAATTTAGTTATAATGTAATTGCAAATATATAATATAAATATATAGTTTATATACAAATCTTTAATTATGTATCAATATACCATTTATAATAAAATAAATGTTCATTCTAAAAATAGATTCTAAAATTAAAATAAAATTATAAAAATGTATGTGTGTGTGTGGATAATATGTGGATAATACAGATATTATTTTATTTTTATTTCATTTACAATAAAAGAACTGAAGCTGTTAACTAAGAGTGAATAATGATAAATTACTGACATGGAATTTGGAGTGAATTGACAGCCCTACTTTTATTTTAAGTAAAACTATATGGTTAGCATGGTGAATTTGCTGTAATGTTGAGTCCTTGGTTTCTCTGCAGGAATGAAGATCTGAAAGAGATGCTGGAAAGCAACAAAGAGTCTCTGAAGCTGGAGGCCATGAAGAGGATAGTTGGGGTATGTCATTCTGAGAGACAGTGATCTGGTATTAAAGGGATAGTTCACCCAAAAATTAAAAATGTGGGTAACCAAACATTTACTGGTCCCAATGACTTCCGTAGTATATTTTCTTTCTATATTCTGGAAGTAAATGGGAACCAACAACTGTCTGGTTTCCAACATTCTTCAAAATAAATTTTTTTGATGTTCAACAGAAGAAATAAATTCATACAGGTTTGGAACGACTTGAGGGTGAGTAAATGACAATTTTTATTTTTGGCTGAAGTAACTATCCCTTTAAGATTTAGTCTCTGATTTTATGAATACATTCACTCAGCATCAGTGTGTTGCTTCATTCTGTCTCATTAACATATTTATTTCTCTCTATATAGTTGATTGCCAAGGGAAAGAATGCTTCTGAACTTTTCCCAGCAGTGGTGAAGAATGTTGCAAGCAAAAACATTGAGGTAAGAAATTATATAAAACGCGCTGACATGCTCAAATGAGTTTTCCTCTCTGCGCTTTTTGCTTTAATTTGAGATTGAAAATCGACTCCTGAACACAGGTGTTCGGCAGCTGTGAGGACCCCTGTAGATGGCGGTTATTTTTGATCAGGCATCTGACAGGGAAGCCCTTGTTGCTTAAGAATGAATGTTTAGATGGAAAGAAGATTGTCTGGACAGACTGATGGAAAGACATGAGAGGTAGTTGGGAAAAACGTCCTGACTGAAGAAGACGGCTGGTGTTTTGAGGGGCCAGTGTGTAATTGGTAGTCCAAGGATCCAGTCACGTTCTCTCTGTCCTCCCCCCACGTCTGATGCTCCGCACTGGGCAGCTGTGTACTGAACGCTGTTGCTCTCTGGAGCTCAGAGACGTGGGGATGCTGCCATTGATCCACACACACACACACACACACACGAGACGAGACCACAGGTGTGACCATTGATCCACTCACTGCAGGGTCATACACACATGCACACAGACACACACACACACACACACACACACACACACA
>NW_015621271.1:0-1984 GCF_001515605.1 Sinocyclocheilus anshuiensis
TTCCAACGATATCGTTTCTCTTTGTCTTTATCGTTATAGTTGTGGCGTGGACTCTGTGGTGTGCTATTCTTTAATATTGAGAACGATTTTTATAAATATATCTTTATCATTTATCTTTATAGTTATCGTCCTTGGTGTGAATGGGCCTTTAGACTGTTTACAAGTGGTGTAACACTTGTAAAGAGCTATCCGATTACAAGTAGACAGTACTAAATACAAATGAATGAGGTTCATAAAAAAAAAAGTAGTGGTCAGTCACATTCTTTTTCAACATCACAGCTGGTCACAGGAGGTGCATTCAAGTTGCATGTGTAACAGTGTTCTGTTTTACCACTTCTGATCAGATCACAGATAAACAGAGCTGAAAGTCCATTTCAAATGTACAAAGCTTTAAACTTTCCACAAATGACCCCCTAAGCATTTTAGTTGAGTCTAGATCTACTTTGTTTGTGGGAAAGAAAGATTTTGCTACAGATTGCTTGATTGTATGGATGTTTGCATATCAGGTGTGATTTTGTCCCTCCTCGTGCCGCAGGCTAAAACCACAAAGAAGATCGTGCTGAGGCTGGAGTGCGTGGAGCCCAACTGCCGCTCAAAGAGGATGTTGGCCATTAAGAGATGCAAACACTTTGAGTTAGGAGGAGACAAGAAGAGAAAGGTAAGGAATACACATCAGCTGACCAGCCTTGACATCACATTGGTCACCTGTTAAGAGAATGAACATGCCTAATTTCTATTCTCGTCTCTCTCTTACAGGGCCAGGTCATCCAGTTCTGAGCTGGGCCAAATGCTTCTATTGTGGTTTACCATCACTGTCAATAAAAGTTGTATACAGTTATGCAGACTCTTGCCTTTCATTCATCATCAGTATCAAACTGTGTTTCCAAATTAAGTTACATGCAAGTGCACCATAGGGGACCAAAATAGCAGCTGTGCTTCCATAAATACATACAAAAATGTTGCTTTAACAGCAGATCTGTTATGTGTCTCGTGCAGCTGTTGAGGTAAAGCAGATTATGCATCCCGCAGCGGAAGATAAATCTTTACTTAGACTCTTACGCAGTTTTGTGTGTAGTCAGGGACAGAACAAGGAGGAGACATGCCACACATTAAAAAATGAATGTGAGAAACACTTAACTTGGCAGCTGTAGGAAAGAAAGTTATGTCTAAAGGCATCCCCTGGTGTTTTTGCGTTAGAAAGTACACACATTACATTAGATGATCCTGAAAAGTGCATTTTTAGACTGATTAGAGTTAAAACAAAATTCATGATTACATTGTCAGTTTTGATAGCTAATTTGATGCATGTAAATAAATAAAATGTACTTTTGAGATTTCAGTGCTTCCCTATTTATGTGGGTACCTGTACATACAAGACTAGAAAAAAAGCTGCCAAACCCTTTGTTTAGAACATTTATTTTTAATAATAGACAAACAAGTGTGCTCAGTGAGAAAAAAAAAACTTGCATCTCAAAGGTCAGGAGTGATTCAGCCATTGCATATAAACTAAAGGTTTTAGATCTTCTCAAAAGTGGTCATAGACACATGCATATATGTTCACTCTGCAGCGAGAACGTGTTGTACCTTTCCTCAACTGGATTGATTTTAAACGTCCTTGATAAGGGATCTCATCCTCACACTGGATTTAAACGGGCTCACAAAATGGGATACTGGGAAGTTCAGAAGTCTTAAAAGGAGTCAGGGTTGCAGGGCAGGGTGAATGTCGTCATTTCTAAGCACTTTGTACGTGATCCAATAGAACACGTTGAAAACGAGGAAGCTGAGGGGGAAGACGGCTCGCGAGATGGTGTCGATCCGCTTTGCTCGTTCCACGAAGCGGCGGCGGATGTCAAACAGAACGTGGCCAGGCGGCAGGCCCGCAAACATGGCAGCAGCCTCAGAGAGAGGCCCATCCCCAGACAGACAGCTGTCCATCCCGTATCCCGGGAAGTACAAATCCTGATTCTCTGAGTCTAACCGCTCT
>NW_015621272.1:0-1982 GCF_001515605.1 Sinocyclocheilus anshuiensis
CTGAGTAAATGTAATGGCTCACAAATGCTAGTTTATTGCTCAATCCCTTGGTTTGTTCTTTTCTTATTTACTTTTTCATCCTTTCTTATTGCAGCTGGACCTGGAGAGTGGCACACAGCAGTCAATCTACGGTTTGCATACTGACAAAGAGTATGAAGTCCGGGTGCGCTGCAAGATGCCAGCCTTTGACAACTTTGGCGAATTCAGTAACAGCATCATTGTGCATGTGGCACGGATACCAAGCAAAGGTTAGTTGACGCCAAGAACTTGACTTGTTGTTTGCACAAAGTGAAAGCAGCTGTGCAGGTGAACCATCATGAATCAGTTAAGCAAATTGCTCCAGGGTAAGAAAAGAACATTTTTCTTTGCACAGAATCAACGTTCCCGACGACGTTGGTGTTCATTTTTGGAGTGATCGGAGTGGTGATTCTTCTTGTCCTCCTCATCTTCTCTCAGCAGCAGAGGTGAGATAACTATTTTTAAAAACCTATATGGTGTATCTCACAGATATGGTCACATTTCAACCCAAAATCAAAAGAAAGAAATGTTAGAAATTAGATTTAAATATAAAAAATATAAGATTTAAATATAAGAATCTTAAATATAAGATTTAAAATGACGATTTAAGAAATTTTTGTAATTAGTTTTCATGTTAAGCTAAAAGCAGAGAATTGCTCTGTCTACAGAACCCCAGGAGCAACACACAATAACAAATGCATATAATGGTTTTCATTTACAATATTTTGCCAATTTGTTTCCTTAGGTTGATGGTGATATTTTTACCACCTATTCCTGCACCTAAAATTAAAGGCATCGACCCAGAGCTGCTGAAGGTAATTTTGCATTAAACATGTACAATTTTACATGAACATGTACCTGATCATTTTGTTAATCTTTTAATACTAATTATATTTGTCTTGTTTTTGCAACTGCAAGTAATTATAATAATGTGTAATACAGAATGTATAGCATGGAAAATGTATTACCTAGTGCGTTTTTGATTTAAGAATTAGTCAGAAATTACTACAGCAATTGTCAGCAAAACAATGATGTGACTACATGAATAAGTATATTAGGCAGAGTGTTACATAATAATTATTTAAATTGTTGCATTATAAAATTAAACTGAAAAGATTGAGCCTCTGTGCAAACCTAGCATGAGTTGCAAAATGGCATGAATCACTGCAGAACTTGATTGTTTTGAAAAGGTCATAATTGTTGACGTGTTGTGGGTGTTCTCCCGTAATTATTAAAACCTCCAGAAAGCTCAGGGACTTGTTAATTAAACAACCCTCGTACTCCATTTTTAGAGCATAATGTAAGCATTAAACAATTAAACCCCATGAGCAATCGAGAACAAACACACCTATGCCCACATAGACATGTAATGTTTTTGATGCATGATGATTGATCTTGAATTTTTGTTCCTATCATAGTTTTATTTTATTGCATATAGGACTTATTTTTTAGGTCGTAATAACACCATATAAATGTTCCTTAACTGACAGAATGGAAAGCTTGACCAGCTCAATTCTTTGCTGAGCAGTCAGGATATGTACAAGCCGGACTTCTACCATGAGGATCCATGGGTGGAGTTCATCCAGCTGGACCTTGATGACCCTGCAGAGAAGAATGAGAGTTCTGATACACAACATCTGCTGGGCTTGTCCCGCTCAGGCTCTTCTCATTTCCTTCATTTCAAAAGCGACAACGATTCGGGTCGTGCTAGCTGCTACGACCCAGAAATCCCAAATCCCGAGGACTTGGCTTCCCTTCTGCCTGGCCATTCTGGACGAGGAGATAACCACCCTCTGGTTTCCAGAAGCAGCTCTTCCATCCCTGATCTTGGCGTCCAGCAGACATCAGAAGTGGAGGAGACGCCCATTCAAACGCAACCCGCTGTGCCCATGGACATGGACTTTTATGCCCAAGTAAGTGATTTCACACCAGCAGGAGGAGTGGTGCTTTCACCTGGACAACTG
>NW_015621273.1:0-1965 GCF_001515605.1 Sinocyclocheilus anshuiensis
TGGCGTCAGAAACACACAAAGCATCATATTCAGTGGTATTATC
This sequence comes from Sinocyclocheilus anshuiensis, assembly GCF_001515605.1. NCBI lineage: Eukaryota > Metazoa > Chordata > Actinopteri > Cypriniformes > Cyprinidae > Sinocyclocheilus > Sinocyclocheilus anshuiensis. The sequence goes on from NW_015621273.1 coordinate 44, forward strand.
ATACGTATATAACACTTGTGTTTTTTTCTGATTAGAGAGGCATGGCTGCTTTTAATATACACCACATATGGTTTTAATAAATGATAATTTCCTGTATATTCACTCAAATGCTGTTCAGTCAGATGTGTGAAGCGGTTCAATCAATGAATAATAGAAAGAAGAAGAATCTCAAACTGGAGAGCAAGACTAGGATCAGTCACTGTTGATGGTGAGGAAAATGCTGGAGTAACAGGCCACTGGACAAGACAGCGTTGCACAAATCTCATCAGCACAGCTTGCAGGTGAATTCTGGACTTATTCACTTGCAGATTCTGCAGGATTTGAAAGCATTCAATCGTCAGAAAGTTTCCTGGTGTCCATTTAGTGACACTGTCCAGCAACGCTTCTTCAGCTGAAGGACTGCAGAGAATTATTGCGAATCACTGACGTCGCAGTCTGATATTGCTCAGATTGTGTGAATAGTGCTAGAGAAGTTCAGAAAAGCCTTTCCTGGAGTTGCATGTTCACTGATACAAGACATTTATTCCATGCAGCACGGACGAGAAAAGTGTCACCATTCAAGCAAGAGTCTGAACAAAGAATCACAAGCAAGACAACTAGTGTGAGATGATTTATGAATTTCATGTCGTCAGGCTTACCAGTATCTGTCCTTTTGCTTACGGGAATGTTGCATTCATTACCTTCTATTCCTGGACACTAAAGAAAGAAAAAATAATACAGATGCACATTATTCATGCAATGTACGCATGTACAAAAGTTAAAAATAAAGAAATAAATAAACTTACGATTGCAGACTTATTGCATAAAATAAGATGAATGCCTCTGTGTGAATATTATATTTCTTCATTTCTAATAAACTAGTAATGATGATTGTAATAATGACTTTGCTTTAGATGCTGTGGACCTCTGTGGAGTTGCAGATTTCGTAAAGTGTAATCGTGACTCGACGATTCCTCTCGTGAAACCAAGAGGTGCGACTCTGAGAATCTGTGGGCAGCATGGGACAGTGTATGAAGGGGATGAAGAACAGCTTGAAGCCTGGAAAGATTATTACCTGCCAGAAAGGATGGAAATGGAGGTGATTGGTGCCATTGATGACTTCCCGTGTGACGCATTTGGTCTGCAGTTGGTGCTTTTGTTGGGTGAAGATGGAAGGGTCTTTGCCTATGAGGACGAGCTCTTGCACCTCGTAGCCTTGAATTTGAGGGACCTGTTCCAACACGGGATGGTTTTCCCCGGAAAGGAGACCTTCAAGCTCGGAGAATGTTTTGAAGAGCCGGTGAGGTCATGCGCCGACAAACATTTATACATTTATGTTCTCTAAAACATTTCAGTGAAGAAGAGGCTTGTATTGAGTGACAATGTTGGCCATTACTTTGTCTATTTTATGCTGTCACGACTCCAAGCAACACAAATTTGAATTCATATTAAATGAGTCCTTGATTCCTTCATAAACAAGTCATTTGATGCTAAAAAGATTTACAATGCACAGATAAAAACAATGATAAGCGTCGTGACACAAACACTGAACTGGCCCAGTGCTGTTAGACTGTATCGGGTCGCCACTCAGCCAATCAAGTTCAAGTATCACTGAGATCATGAAATCATAACGCTGAACATTCTGAATATTCTGCTCCAGATGTTTTATGGTGGTTAGATAGTAGATATCTATATTTATATATCCTGTTGATTACATTCAGATTTCATGCATATTCATACGTTTGTTTTACAGACTGAAGAAGAATACCAGGAAATGATGGAAAGTGAAGAGATCAAACAAATGAAGAAATTACACATTGAGTTCAGACAAACTCTGGAGAATGAATTGCTAAACACCATGAAAGATATCGCACAGAGCCGTAATGTACGATTATAGATTGTTCTTTTACATTTATAATAATAATAATAATAATAATAATAAT
>NW_015621274.1:0-1983 GCF_001515605.1 Sinocyclocheilus anshuiensis
AACGCAATGCGCAAAGTTTAATATTAAATGTTTTCCCATAGAACACTATTATAAAGAAGACACTTAACCATTTAGCGCATTGCGCTCATATTCTGGGCTCATTTGCTTGCCTGCATAAAGCACGCATCAGCAATAAGGTGTGTACTAATTTCATCTTTTACTATCACTGTTTTAAAGATACTTTAAGTGTTTTCACATTAAACGTTTTAGAATGTACTGCTCTTTTTAGTGTTTGAAATATTGCGACAGGTGCTTATATGGATTGCTAATGGCCACAACTTGCATTTTGTTCACATATCTTTGCTTTATTCGTTTGAGAGATGATCTAAATACTTTTGGATTGGAACAGATAGAAAGTTGACGGTCTTGTGCTGCAGTTCTATGGATGTTTTGCCTTCCAGGTCTTCGAAGCAGTCAGGTGACTGAAAACTATCAATTGGTTATTTGCTCAATTATAAGCAAACAGAAAAATATCTGTAGGCATTTGAAATAAAAGGCAACCACTGCATTTTAATCACATTCCAAACAAAGACTTGTGTTGCATGAGCAGTTGTTATTGATTTGAAATAGATTGTATATTTTCAGGATTTAAAGCAAAAGCAGAATGGTCTCACTTTAGCTTTGTGAAATGACGCTACATAAAATATTTGCATTAAACAAAAACAGCAGACTGGCTGAATGAGACACAAATCGACTCTCTGACAGCAGGGGGCGCTTATGGAACAGCAGCTATACAGCATTTCCTTGGTTACCGTTGTAAACAAAGCAGTGCTGCGCATATAGACGCTCCTTTATACAGAGGTAAGAGGAAAAGAAAATGCCATTGCCATCGAAACATTCATATATCCCCTCACCCCCAATTCAATATTTATATTTTCTTCCTATACTGTATGTCGAGCATCATGGACAGTGAGCTTGCTCTTCCTGTACAGTGTTTCTTCCTCTTTGCGTCCCTCTGTCTCTGGCCTCTCTTATGGTTTATTTTTCTTTATGACTGTCCCAGTAGCTCCAGAAAAGAATGAAAAATAAGTGCAAAAAAGTAAGAAAAATAAGTGCAAAAACTACAGTACAAAGAATGGAGAAATGTAATGTATTATTGTACTGGGACAGTGATAAGGATCTACCAGTCGATCACGATTGATTTACGGGTTGGCGACCACTGGTTTAGTCGATACAGAATTCAAATAGAAATCGATAAACTCTGCCACCCTGCAACTCTCACTCTCGCAGTCAGAGACTATAGGGCGGCCCGGGGGCATAAAAGGGGTGGGCCATTTGTCGTGGGGCTTATAAACTTTTGGGAGTATATAAGAGCGTCTCGGTTTAGGATTGAGCTCCCCCAGTAAATAACTCGCCTGCCGTTGACAAATGAAACCCTCCTGAACCAAGGAACACACAACCCGCTCAATACGGAGAACAGAATCCTGAAAAATAGGGGCTGTCAACTTAGAATAAAAATCCACATCCCTTAACTGTCACAGACCCTCCAGCACATATTGCGGCCTGTCCATAATCACTACTGCACTCCCCTTGTCTGCTGGTGTTATTACAATGTTCTGCCTACAAGATAATTCCTCCAAAGCCTCCATCTCTTCCAGGGTCAAATTGGGAGATGGGGCCTGGCCCCAAAAAAAGCCCTCTGCATTTTAACATGAAACCGACCCAAATCCGCCAAAAGGGACCCCCTGTCAAATTACCTTACTAAGTGAGAGTGAATAAGTGGTAAATCTTTATCCAGTAAATATAACTGTGCAGGGGGTAAGTTAAATGTCCAGGACAGGTTGATAATGGATCTGTTTAACAATGGGCCCTGTTATATGGCACCTTTTAGCCCAAGTTTAAATGGCCCATCCAATGTTTAAACATGCCCTTGGCAGTAACTGGGGTCCAATGGATTTTGTCTGCCTCCGTCCTAAAAGATTCCCATGGCAGTAATGGGATGCTGCGGCCTGTCCCCTGGATGATCTCATTGAGCATTTTGAT
>NW_015621275.1:0-1982 GCF_001515605.1 Sinocyclocheilus anshuiensis
GCCATTATGCAGGGCCTACAGAAAGCAGGACTGACCTCCCGAAGGCTTTGTTTCTGTTTGGATTTGCGAATAGATTTTTTTCAGGCCCCGCCATCAAATATGGAATAGAAATTGCTCCCTTATTTCTCACGAGACGGCGGGGCCAATCCGCACGGCTCACTCCATTATGCAGTCTGTTTTCCAGTGAGCGCATCACAAGTTTTGCCTCTCTTTCTCTTGCTCTCTCGTCCCTAAACTAAAGGAGTGAGGTCTTCCTCACTGTTCTTGACTGAAGGTCTTCCTCTGGAGTCTGTTCAATCCTACAGCTAGTGTAATTCCAAGCAAAAATTGGAAGTTTAACTTCCCTCCTGTAATGGGGGTCTTTGCTTTCTTGTCACTGAGTAGGTTGTAATGTATTCTGACAGGAGAAGAGGAAAGAGGATAAGAGAGAGAGAGAGAGAGAGAGAGCTAACAGGGTCTCAGTAGAAACTAGCTCTCAGTTTGCTAATGGACCTCTGGAGACTTTGTCCACAGAAGCAAAAAGTCATTTTTAAACCAGACCTCCTAAAAAAACAGCTAATAAATTGAGTCTGTACTACATGGAAATGCAACTACAACACCACTTTACATTTTCGAACAGCTAAGACTAAAGAACGGTGTCTTGTCATTTCATCACATGCCAAATTATACAAACATTGAGCCTCATTCATGAATCACTAACAGAATGAATTTGCATAGATGACAATTTATGTAAAAATTGTATTACAGACTAGTATGACATAAAATTATATGTTGGGCCTGATTTATGAAACATGAGAAGAATTAATTTTTGTGTAAAAGTGTAAACTATATTTACAACAATTTATGCAATACTGGTTTTACGAACAATTTAATGCACAAATTCGATCTGCTGTTGTTTCATGAATGAGGCCCAAATGTTCTTTGCTATTTAGTGATTGGGTCTCGCTAATTATTTTAATTTCACTTAGTTTAGTAATTGTTTTGTAACATTATTGTATATCTATTTTACATGTTTATTTATGGCCATATTATGTGACAGTTTATGCAAAATGTTCATAGCTGATGTTTCAAGAATGAGATAAAATGTTTACTAAAATACTATGATTTTCAGTTTAATTTCACTTAATTAAATGCTTTGTTTTTAAGTTTTTTTGTCATCTGTAATATGATTATCAAGTTTAAATCAGCAAAAATGTATCCAAGAATATTTTATGAACATGGTGTTTAATGAGTTTTACATGGGTGTGTTGTTCACTGTGATTTTGCTAATCCTTTTTGTTTGCATTTGTTTCATAACATCAACGTTTACCTAATTTTATAGATTTATTTTTATCCATGGAAAGATTTCAAGCATAGTTGCTGTGCTTTGATCACTGAAGCGCTGCATTAAACAATGCTGTGGTTTGCCGCCACCGCTGCTGCTGTTGTTGTTGTTTTTGTTGTTGTCTTCGCCAGCTTATGCAAGAGGCTCGACTGGCGGTAAACAGGGCTCGGAGGGGATGGGGGGTGGGGTGCTATAAATCTCTCTCAGCTTCCCTCCCTCCGTCACCCCCTCCCTGTGGCCCCTTAAGCTGTAATGGACCATTAGAAATGCAAGACAATTAACTATCAATGGCGGAAGGCGGGGGCTCCACACGCCCTCCCACCCACATCTCACACACAGTTTTCAGTCCACGCAAGCAGGCGAAATGAAGAGAACGAGATGGCTATGTTTCACTTGGGCCACATGTATAACTGAACTCACTTTCTCGTCCGTTTGTGATTAGTGTTTTGTGTGTATATGCTCACTCGTGCTCTCTCTCTCTCTCACTATAGCAACAGCAGCAACAGCAGTTGGCGGCACAGCAGCTGGTCTTTCAACAGCAGCTCTTGCAAATGCAGCAACTGCAGCAGCAGCAGCACCTGCTCAACATGCAGAGGCAGGGCCTCCTCTCTCTGCCCCCCGGCCCAGGACAGCCCACCCTCCCCGGACAGACTCTGCC
>NW_015621276.1:0-1969 GCF_001515605.1 Sinocyclocheilus anshuiensis
ATTTTTTGTTAATTAAAATAAAGCTGAAATAATATAAATATAATATTAAAAACTAACTAAAATAAATAAAAGGACAAAAATACAAAAAATTTAAATAAAAAAAACTGAACTATAATTGTATATAAATAATACTAAAATAACACTGACTTGAACATTGCACACATTATATGGACTGCTGTTTTTTATTTTTGTGTCAGTCCCCATTTACCATTTTGTAAGAGCAGCTAGGACATTTTTCAAAATATCTTCTTTTGTGTTTCACTGAAGAATTAATGCGTTATGGGTTTGGAATGATACAAGGGCGAAGAAGCTATGACAGAAATGTCATTGTTGATTGAGCTAGTGTTTAATTTTCTTAAACACTAAAAGTCTTAGTATGTGTACTACTGTATATTTTCCTCAGTGGAATTGTTATAATGTGAATGTTTAACTTGGACTAACCAGCTTCAGATATTTGCATTCTTCAGAGCAGCCTGGCTTTGTGCTGTTGTGCATCAGAATTTAAAATTACCAATGCAAATTAAGGGTAGAATGAATGACCTAATTATGTTGCATAAATAGGCCGCTTGGGAGCAAAGCAATTGTTTTTTAGACAGAGGTGAATACATTCTCTGCAATTCCTGTTTAATCCAATATATCATATTTGCAAACCCAAAATATGCAATAAGTAGTTTGGATTTAATTACTAAGTATTGGTGGCAGTTTTTGAAATTCAAATCAGACTGATTACATCCTGCCTGTCCAGCATGGCTGGAAATATTGCCTTCTGTATGATGTGTCAACATTCACTTGATACCCAGCTAGTGTGTGACCTAATAAATCAGACTTTTTGAAGTCAGAAGTCACGTTGATCCTGAGGTGAAATAAGGGCTGTTTTGTTCATGATATGTATGTACTCTTACTAACGTGTCTTCTTTTTTGTTCTCAGCAACAGAGAGTTTGAGAGCGTGGAGATGAATAAGCTGCGTCAGAGCCTGCACAGGAAGAAGCCCACCTATGTGCCGGAGGCCAGCCGGCCACACCAATGGCAGGCAGACGAAGAGGCTGTACGAAAGGGCAAATGCAACTTTCCTGTCCGGGTGAGTTGAGAACTTAAATGGCAGGGCTTCCAAATTCATCCAGAGGGTTGTTAACAGACATCTTGCTTTAATAAGATGAACATGATCTAAAAGTGTGGTCACACAAGGCTGTCAGCAGGCAAAATTACTTTAGCCATTGCAACCAATATTGGCAAAAGGATATGACATTTTGATTAAAGATTACCAAAACATTTTCTTTCTTTGGAACATCATTCACAATAAGGCTAGGAAAGTGTATAAAGAAAGTAAATCAGTTTAATTTAGATTTGAACTAATGTTATGAAATAAACTTGGCCGATATAAATGTCTGTAGAGTGTAGTTTAAGATGTTCCCATATGCTGATCTAAGCATTAACAGAGAGAATTTTTAAATGAAAAAAAAAATCACACTAAGAGACTGTTGTTTAAAAGCAATACTAGTGCAAGAGGGAAAACGGAAATTAATTTAATGGGAATATCCAGATGTAGATTGACTTTTGAAAGGGTTGAAAGTCAGTAACACCTTCACGGTGTCTGGCTGAGGGCCAAAAGCTATAGAGCTTTGAACAAACACAGACTTGCACTTAAAGGGTGACTCGTCAAACCCCCACACAATAATAACATCATGCTGATGGCTGGAATAGGATGTTAAGGAGTGTTGTTTAGTTGTTCAAATGTTTAGGGTCGGTAAGCTATTTTTAATGTTTTTGAAAGTCTCTTGTGCTCAGCAGGCTGCATTACATTTGATCAAATATACAGTAAAAATAGTAATATAGTAAATATTATCACAATTTAAAAGGACTGTTTTCCATTTGAATAGATTGTGTCATTTATTTCTGATGCAAAGCTGAATTTTCAGCATCATTACTACTCCAGTCTTCAGTGTCACATGATCCTTCAAAAATCATTCT
>NW_015621277.1:0-1987 GCF_001515605.1 Sinocyclocheilus anshuiensis
GACGTTATCTTTATTAACAAACTGCATATTTGAAGTCTAAACAAGCACTACCCTGTCAAAAAAACACTTAAAACTACATTACGTGATACAAAAACAGTATTATTTTAAAAAATTATAGTGGCTTTGGGCATTTGCCATGACACTCCATGTGAGAAGTAGCGCATGCAGAGTGATACAAACGGTGAAACCTCTCTTTCTGGTCCTCTCAGCCAATCAGATTGGAGGACCAGAAAGAACTGTTGTATAAAATTTAACAATAGCAATGCTTAACTTACTTAATATTAAATTGGCTATAGTTAATTCATATTTAGACAGCTAAAATGTGCTTTGTTCAGTCTAAATGTGTATATTTTATACTTTCTAAAGACTTGCTCACACCTTCTGCACCGTGTGGTCGGGTATTTGGGCGCAGGGTCTGAACACCGGCCCGTGATCTTTGACCGTGAGGTGCTCCAGCTTAGCCCTGAGGGCCTGCTCCTCCTCGGACACCATCCGGAATGTTCCACTCTATAAAAAGTTATGGAGAAAGACTTATGAAAAGATCCTAATCCTGAGTTTAAGCAAACACTTTAATTTAGTAGCCCTAATCAATGGAAGCTAGTGTGGGCCAGTGCTAAGCTCACTCACATGAACTGCGTAAAGCCTAGTAAACCTGGTCTGAGATTGGGGATAAGCTGCTAATGTACGTAGCTCTATCCCTAAACACTAAGATCCGCCTTGTTCTTAAAACATTTGTTCACTAAATGAGTAATGGTTTGGAGGAACCTGGGTGAGATCACATGTTGGGTGACATAACAGGGTCTTAAGACTTCAGTGGGAAATACTGTGTTTCTCTAATGGAAACAGTTGTAAAAGTTTTCTCTCATTCTGATAACATCATTTAGTCAGTAAGCAAATGCAACACTGAATGTGGTTTTACAGTTAATAAAGACAAAAAAATGTACTTACAACAACAGCCATTGCTTCAGATGCTCAGTGCAACTTTCTGTGGAAAGACAGATAATGATCACAAGGAAAATGCTGCGACTCCAACAAAAAAAAGGCTTTTTATGACATATAGGCATAATGGTTTTTCTGAACCATGAGAAATTATAAAATTTTAATGACTTGGTAAAACTTTTTATCATAATAAATATACTTAGTATTTAAGTCATATTCTTATTAGGTTGATGAACTAAAGCTATCTGTTAACTTGTAATTCAAAACGGGTTGTCTAAATATTAATTTAATTAGAAACAATCACTGAAAGCAGGGATTTTTTTTTTACATTTTGATGCAGGTCCCAAATGATGATGATTTTTCCCTTATTTTATTTTATAAAATGTTATATGCATAAACACCCAATTATACTGTTTGACAAAGAAAAATTAAGCATGATATAATAAAGAAAACATGTAGTTTGATGAATTAAATACGTGGCTTTTTATTGTCATTGTACTTTTTTACCCACTATTAGAGTAATAAAATACTAAAATAATAAATCAATAAAATAAAATAAATCTAATAAAATATATAAAAAAACAAACAAAAAAATAATATTTTAAATGTAATAATATCAAAAATATATTTTAAAATCTTATTTTTAAATCTTATTTTGTAATCAATATTCTAATCAATTATTATGGCTTCTGACCATGATTTCTGACCAGTCTTTAGAAAGCAGAAAATAAGATTTAATCTTCATCTTGCTTCTCAAGTAAATGTATCTTGACTTAAGGAAGTTTTGATATTTGTACTGGAAAAATACTGAGTAAGATATTCATTTTTGCAATGCATGCAACATTTAATGCCACGACTTGAATTTAAGACTTTTTGTTTCTTTTCAAGGCGTTAATTTGTGAAAAAGTGATTTAAGACTTTTTAAGACCTGCAGAAACCCTGGTAATAAAATGCCAAAATAATTAAACAAACGAAATATTACCAATAAAATTGTAATAAGGCCAATTAAATAACATGAAAAAAAATAAAAATAATAAATAAATAATAA
>NW_015621278.1:0-1985 GCF_001515605.1 Sinocyclocheilus anshuiensis
TATATATATATTAATGATATAAAAAAAAAACAAGCCAAAATCATAATTGGAAATAAAATTAGATAAATTGTCCAGCCCTAACATACAGTCTCTGATGTCAACAATACAAGATGTAGCATTTTCTTTTCACTTTTTAAAGTATATTCTAATATATTCTATATGCATTATACATACTACAGTATTTATGTAATATTTATAACATTTATAATACCATAAATATTACATAAATGTATAATATTGTATATAATACTGTAAACTGTTATTTTGATAGTCAGTCTTTTTTATTAATGTATCTGAAATAGCCATTTAACATTGTTATAATTTACATCATTACTGTTCATGGTGAAAAGTAAAGTGTCTTGCAATGAGGTCACAGAGACCCGAGTTCAACTCTCGGCTGATTAGACTTTAGATTAAAGCAGCGGGGGCGAATTTGATTGCATTTATTTTGTGATTTTACAGACTTAATAAACTTGACTGATACTGTATGATGCTATTAATGTAGCATCCATCCGCCCACCATGTTTGGCTTCTGGCAGGTGATGAGACTCATGGGCAAACAAACTGCAGCAGAAGTAGGAGGGAGCGACAAGGAGGAAGTAGCACAGGAAAAAGTTAGCCATTTTGACCCTCCAGTTGAGAACCACAATCTAAACAAACAGATGACACTGGAACCGTTTTGGCTTCTGGTAAGTTAAACCTTTCCTCAGATGAATGTTGAGCAAAGTCCCTGAAATATTTTCAGCACCAATGTTCTGTTCCACCAGCTCTGGCCTGCGTGGGAAAATACCACAGTCGATACTGGCAAATAACAAGTCAAAGGGATGTTTTAGAGGACTGAAATCTCATTGAAACTAAACAGTGCTTCATTTAAGGCCAAACCATTATTGAACAGTCTATTGAATGAATCACTTTGTCTGAGAGCCTGTGAGAGAAACAAAGGAAAGGGATCTATTGAGGCCTGTCTTGTGAAATGGATAGAAAGTATCATGGAATGCTTAAAACTGCTGCTACTTTATAATGGAGTTTATTACCTGCAGGCAGCAGTGACAGGCTACCAGCAGCATGCAGTTGAGATATACACTGATGTATCTGTCCAGCTTCGCCAGAAAACATGACAGATTGGGTGCTGTATAAGCTGCAGGTACTTAATTTTCATCAAATATCTCTTAATATATTGGCAAAAAATATAAATCTCACAATTTTTAAAACTAGAAATCATATTCATTTTCTTATATCACAATCCAATGGATATAAGAGTGAGTTTGGTTTGAATTTATGTTGTCATTTTACCATGTTAAAGGATGCTGCGTGAACTTTCCTAAAAATATGGCTGTAAAAATATGGGAGAGGCCAACCAAAAATAAAAAATTCTGTCATAATCTTCTCACTGTCATGTTGACTGACTATTTCATTTAACTCTCCTTGACTTTATTTCTTCTGCAGAAGGCAAAAGAAGATATTTTCAGGAATGTTGGGAACTGCCTTCCATTGTATGAAAAAAAAAGACAAAAAAACAAAGTCATACAGGTTTGGAACGACACAAGGGTTAAATAAATGATAACGGTTTTTATTAATTTATTTGTTTTTTTTTGGATGAACAATACCTTTAAGACACATTTCAGATGTTTTAAAAATTATTTTCCCCACTTTTGCTAGTTTTTCAAAAAAACACTTTATTTGGAAAAATGTCCTTAATATCAATTTCCATCTCTGTTAGTTTTATATGAAAACAAAAGCCAGCTCCTTTGTGACGTCATCTTTCAGGAAGTGACATCTAGTGAGTAAACAGCATCACCAATGTTAAGTATTAGCAATAGATTTGATACATTCTGTAATGTTTTGTGCCGTTAATTGGTTTCCCTCTAAAACTCTCCATTTGGTTTGATTAATTTGCAGAAAATGGTGTAATAATATATATACAGTGGGGAAAATATTTATTTGATCCTGTCGTTTGGCAACTCGAAGTTTCAGCTCCCTCCACA
>NW_015621279.1:0-1990 GCF_001515605.1 Sinocyclocheilus anshuiensis
ACACAAATGTAGTATTTAAACATAAACTTTTATTTGGAATGCGATTAATCGCGATTAATCGTTTTGCAGCCCTAAAAATGTCACAACTGCCTTTTTTCACCCTGTGGTGGAAACAAGCTTCCATAAAAAAAGAGCAGCCTGGACATTCCGCTAAACATTTAATTTAGTATTCTACAGAAGAAAGACAAAAATGCAGGTAGGGAACTAAACAGGTGTGAGTAAACGCTTACAGGTTTCAGTTTTGGGTGCATTGTTTCTTTAATGACTCTCAAACTGGCCTGAGGTGAATCTGACTAAAGTCAGTACATCAGTATTCTCTCAAAATGTAGTTTTTACTCCTGTTTGCGAAACCTTTAAATGATGAAGACAAATAGCTGATGTTTTTCATACCCTATTAAGTTACTCATATAAAATGATCTGTAATACAACATCTACAGCCGCTGTAAATTGAAATGAATAAATAACAACTAAAATAAAACACTTGTTTTCAGATTTTCACTGACATGGAATGCAGTAAATCAGGCAAAAGCCTAAAATTGGCACCACGCAAGTCTCAATGCTGTAAAAACTGTAAAAAGTGAGCTATTTTCCTATGTGTTCAATTATTTGTTGGTGTAATCCTGTGATGTATTCATGGTGATTCAGTCATTTAATATTAATTAAAATGTTAAATAATACTTTGACTTGATTAAAATCAATAAATAGATGTTATCACATGAAACACATTTTAAAGTCACCAAAAAAAAAAAGCACAATCATAATATGAGAGTCTGAACTTTTCCATTAAACCATGAAATCAGATGACCAGCCCAGGCAAATTTTTCCCTGGACATAGTCATCAAGCACTTGTGGCATTTTTCCAAAGACATTACACATCCAAAAATGCAACAGACTAGAACTAAACTAGAAGCATGGAGAATTGATACTGTGTACAGTAATACGAAATGTACTCATATTTCTGACAGGAATAAGACAATCTCCACACTGGCAGTGGCAGAATTAGTGGAATAATCCCAAGTCGGTTTAAAGACACTACAGAAAAACCTTTAAACTGTTGTCAAGTAATTACTATCCAGGATAAATGTTTTTACAAATATCTGGCAGTGATTTTACCTTCACTTAAAAAAAAACAATTTTAAACCTTCATGTAATACCTCCATAGTTTTCTAGAAACGTTCTTGTTCTGGATCCACACGGCCTCAGGTCCAAAATGACCCCTGCTGCCTGCAGTCTCACAAAGGCTAGACGTAATTTCTGTTGTATGTGCTAGTTAAAGACCTATTAATAAGTGACAAGAATGACATCAGTCAAACCGTTCGCTAGCAAAAACACAACAGAGCAAATAAACAATACTGCTTATGCTTTAGTAGCACTTTTGTGACAAATATATATTCAAATGATTTTGTGGTTAGGTGTATGCATGTGTGTGTCACCGGGCCGTACTGGTTGGTTGATTGACAGGTGTGTACAGGTACTTCCAGATGGCATAGTAATGGATGCCTGATCCCATTGCAACAAACAGGTGCCATATAGCGTGAGCAAAGGGCACTATTCCATCACTTTTAAAGAACACCATGCCCAACACATAACACCCGCCACCAACCAACAGCTCACACAGACCTGACCTGTCTGCCTATAAAGAAAACAGACAGACATTGAATTTATTTATAATTAGTCTGTCATAACATAAGCATTCCTTTTCTTACCATAGAGAGGATGACAAGAGCGGGGAAAACACCCATTGCTACGTAACAGATCAGCTCTACAACTTTAAACCTGTAACACAAAGGACGCAAGAAACATGTTCACCTTTAACACAGAAAATGTTCCAGGTGTTTTTGTATCATTACAGAAAAAAGATAACACAGGCATGCATTTCAAATGATATGTATTAGAATTTTTTCAAGATTTTTCAAATGATATGTATCATGTTTAAGGGAATCTTTCGCCCAAAAATGAAAACTGCTGAAAATTTACTCCCCCAGCACTG
>NW_015621280.1:0-1990 GCF_001515605.1 Sinocyclocheilus anshuiensis
TAGATATTGTCCTTGGTGTGAAAGAGCTTTAAATCAGAACAGAATATTAATCACTTTTAGTGAATTTCCCCCCAAATTAGACTCCACTCTGCACTGTATACCAAAAAAAAAAAAATGATTAAGAAGGGTAAAACCCTCTCCATTCATGTCTCATTCTTATTTTAAACAAAAAGGACTGAAAAGATTTTAGTCATGGCTATACATTCTTGGTCTGGCTCCATAATGCTGGCAGGTGACATGAACTGATTATGTAACCATGCACAATGGCCAGCACTCAATAAAAAGGGTTTTAGCAGATCTCTAATCACGGGTCCAAACTCCATCCCTCTCTCTCACACACACGTTACTATGCCTGTGATTCTTTGACCTAATTACGTGACATGCGCACTAAGGCCCCTCATCATCGACCGACGTCTGTTGGTCCATCTTCCTGTTACAGTAACCACAACGTGCTCGAGTAAACCTCAGTCTTATCATGGCAACATGTTATCAGATTTCAGTGCATAAAGACTACATACTGACCCACTTCTCACACCTTTAAATGACAAGTATTTTACCTTTAACTGACAAGTATCTTTTGGAGAAGTTAACTGTCAACTAATATTTGTCGCGTTATTATTCTTTTTTAATGTGTTGCAGTCAAGTCTGCATGCTGTAATACTAAAACAAATGTAATTACAACGTTACTAATCTCTTCTAACGATCTAAGAACATCGAAGCATTTTAGTCGATTCAATAACTTTCCAAAACGTCCTGTTGAGCAATAGTAGGTTATATGGAGTGAAAAGACGGTAACGGAACTGAACAGAACGCAGCGGGTTTTCATGGTTTTCATGTACATTTTTCACTTCAAATGTATTTTCTGTCATCATTTAGGTCTACTGACCCTCATATCACTCCGAATGACTTTCGTCAGTGCAAACAACACAGGACCGCCAAAGCAAATATCACCTTTCACTTTTTACCGCTTTGCATAAATTAAAAACGAACGGTAAGGCTATCAACATCTTGGTTTGTGTTTCGTAAAAGAAAGTAATTCAAGTATACTACACTATTTCTGAGGGTAGCCATTCATATAAGGTACCGTAAAAACGCGACGCAGCGATCAAAATCGTCTGTAGCGCGTGTAAAACCAACGTTTAAGAAATAGCGCAAACGGAACACAAAAGCTCGCTCAGTAGCTCTATATTATAATGCACTTTACATTCACGCCACACCCACGCAGACATGGCGCTCTTGAGGTCTAAATGCATCTTATGCCCTCCAGTGTCATTTACTGCATGCATTGTAAAGCTGAATTAATTTTATTTTTTTTACTTCTCTCGATCGAGGTAAACCAGTATTAATTATCAAGACTTAGGAAATGCTAATCATCATCATCATCATCATTCCTTTATTTCAGACTCTTAGGTCCATATCCACAAAATACAAGACAACACAAACATAAATGTACATGCCACAACACTATTTAAAAACAATACAAACAGCACCATGTAGTTTTCTTTATCAAGCATTCTAATTACAGCACATGGATCATACGTTGCAATCCTCAAATACTCTCTTATCAAACAAAAGCGTCTTGTCTGTTCATACTGACCTCAGACATGGTTGTAGATGTTTCAGTCTGTTATAATGATGTGCTTGAAACCCGTTGTGATGGCAGCGCGACTCTCCGACGAATGCTGTAGTGTCGGCTGCCACGCCCCCTTGCACTCCATTGGCTGCCGGAGCATGTACTGAGCAATATGTCCAATCAAATTCATGAAATTGTAGGTTATTTTAACTGGGCCACAGGGTCACGCCAGGCATGCCAGATTGAGAGTATTGTGCAAATATAGAGATTCCCTAAGTTATTCAAACAAAAGATACTCATTGCAACAGTTCTTTACACTGACCTGTATGATTTTTATCAGTGATTTTGCATTTAGGTGTTTGGACACAACAACTGATCCTTAGCTAAGGTTATCTACTGTTAATGTATGTAAAAAAA
>NW_015621281.1:0-1988 GCF_001515605.1 Sinocyclocheilus anshuiensis
AATATTTAAATATACTGAATATCGGAGATAAAGAAGGACAAGCAATCAACAAGGGTCTAGCATACTAGGATTGACTAAAGAAATTAAGTATAAGATCATTTCCATTTGTTTATCATTTTGTAGTCACTATATAATTCCTTTACTTCGTTTTGTGTTATTTCATAACTTAAACTTTACAGTTATATAAAATGTGGATAATAATAAAAAATACTGTAGGTGTGTCCAAACTTTTGACTCGTATTGTCCAAAAACAAATATTAAAAATGTATATAATAGTACTTTACAACTTGCTTAATAATTTATATTTTAGAAGTATAAAATGCTCAATACCAAATTGTGCTGTTTGAAACAGAATAGAAATGAGCTAAACCTGGAATTAGGAAAAGAATGTTAACACAAGGCCTGTGTCTGTAGAGCTTATATCAACAATCTATCTCAAGTCCTCACAAGAGACCAAACGACAAAGCGTCAAAGTAAACTTCAATCCTGCCTTTTCAGGCCAAACATGTCAGCAACTCCCAAAGCGAAAGCACTACAACTGTACAACAATCCCCGTTTTGTTTCTATGAAATGGTATTTAGACGTGGGCGTCTCTAAATGACAAGGAAACACCGCTAAAGACCATTAGAAACGGTTCTAGAAGTAAATTATTTGGGATAAAGTTGACAAGAGGGTGCTGGTACAGTAGCGTTCGCCCTGAGGGAAACTCAACAGGTGAAGTTCACAGTGCAGCATTCCATTGGCTAAAGCCAATCTCCGTGAAACAACCTTATTATCATAAACAAAATTAATATACACTATGTGGGTTAAAACATTCTTATATTCTAACGCTTAGGTTTTTATTCCACAAACAAAAATAAAACTGTTTCGGAAAAACTGTAAGTTAGATGACATTCCTCCAGGCAGCGATACTTACAACATTGTCGCTTTTATTCGGATAAGCAACTCGTCCTCCGCCTCTCACGGGCATCCTGATTTCTCTGTTCAAAAAACTACTTCAGCGCTGGAATAATGGCGATTATTTCGGATCTGTCGTTGTCGTCAGCCTCTTGGATTCAGCATGGCTTTGAGCAAAAGATCCTAGTGGAATCGTTGCTGGTGGAGCGATCAGCGTCTGAGTACGCGAAGGCAGAGCCTGGGAAACATTTTTGCTACAAGCGACTTTCAACCCAAGCCAACCTACTTCACGATTGTACCAGTTACGGGAAAGGTATGTCATGTGCTCGCGCCCAGCTTATGTATAAGCCCTGCGTTGTAATTAAAGAATACCTATATAATATAAACAACATAGTTACAATTTATCAATAATAATCCAGTTTAGTCTGTTAGATTCAAATTATCTTTAATGTACGCGTTTCTTAATTAATCATCCTCCCCCGCTTATCGAATGGTTGCGCCCAGCGGGCAAACATTGATTTAACTGTTCCCTGAGAGAGTTGCATGATAACACTACACCGTGTTTACGGTCAAGGGTAGCGAACAACTTCTGATATCACCAAAGAGAAGCTTTAATCTGTGTTAATACTATAAGAAAGTATGTCATGTTTAATATAAGCATGGTTTATTACAGAAAAAGTTTAATGATAGGTGTTTATAAATCGTAGATAGCGTATGTATTTTGAAACAAGTCAGATATTGATGATAGTCATTAAAATCTTAATAAAAATGATCAATCGTGAGGTGTGCACATCCCTGGTGCAAGACAAAATGCCTGGGGAAAAATTATTTTTCCTTTAAAAATTATAAATCAAAATCAATGTTCCATAACTTAATTCTAGCTATATTTACTGTTAATAGTTGAGAAGTCTTGTAAGAAGTGTAGACATGAGTGTACATACATTTTGTCTGTATGTGTTCTCCCCTGACATTGTTATTGATAGCACCATGCTCTGCCAGCTACATTAGAAGTACATATATAAGTACATATACATCTTTTTTGCTTCCTTATATCTATCTATCTATCTATATATATATATATATATATATAT
>NW_015621282.1:0-1987 GCF_001515605.1 Sinocyclocheilus anshuiensis
CGGGACTCCCAATTTCACTGCTGCTCAAGTCCTGCTCTTGATTTCCACTCATTTTAGCCATGCTAGAGCTTGAAGGTTCCTCGCTTTTCCGCAGAGGCTGCTGCAGCTCGTTCATGTCCACTCCAGAGTCCAAGCTTGTGTCATTGCTGCTGCCTGGACGATGTCTTCCCTGAAGCTCAATCACAGAGTGACGAACCTGGGCTGCTGGTTTACCATCAAGAGACACAAACCAGGCCCGGGGCGGGTGAATGGACGGCTTACCCTTGGAGAGATCCAGTAAGGTTTGCTCTGATATTCCCTGGAGTTCCCCACGGAAAGGCCCCATTCTGGCTGCTTCGTTCAAAGTTCCTGGGACAGATACGGATTCCAGGAGATGACTGTAGCGGCCCCATAACCCTGGGTTTGCAGCAGCGGCTTGCACTCCTTCCAGAGCCTGCTGCTCATCGCTGTCCTGCTGGGGAACTTTAGGTAATGTCTGAGTGAAACTGTCTTTTAAGTTACGCTCCGTCTGAGCTCCATGCTCCATGCCATTCCGTGGGAAAGTGGCAGATCTACTTCCAGATGGGTCAGCTTGTCCCTGGGAAGTGAACAACTCTGGGGCTGGTCCAATTGCCACGGACTGGTTATAGATGTGGAACAGCTTGTCTCTGAAAACTACATTCTCCGCTCCATTCTGGCATGAGCCATTCTGTTCAGATTTTTCCCGTAGCTTTGCAACTTCGTCACTATTAACATAGATATTAGACACTGGGGCTCTGAAGCTTTCTAATCCCACAGCTCCAATATTCTCGTACAGATTGCCCGCTGGCCGGCCAACATTTTCCACATAAATGTTGTAGTTGGCTTGGTGACGTGGAGAGTCTGATGCATCATGGCCGATGCCTCTTGCAGCCAGAGAGAAAGACCGGTCCCCATTATGAAAGAAAAGTTCTTGAGCCTCATCAGAGCTGGTGGAAGTGGTCTGGTCTTTCTTCAGTACAGTGAGCCTGGTGGAATTCCATCGCTTTCTTCCAGCTTCATAGTTTAAATCTCTAAAACAAGATACGAAAGGACATTTTTTGCTACATATTTTTATAATTGCCATTCACATGAAAATAAGGTTAAGATTAAATATTCAAGTCACGCAATTCAGTGTTGCTCATTGGCGTTTTATAAGAAAGTCATACAATGATGTTTGCATAGCTGAATAAGCTCTTACCTGCAGTGAAATACAATCACAGATAAAAATCCAATGGCTATCACAAGAGTTCCTCCCAAGATACCCACAAGAAGGTATGTGTGGTAGGAAATGAAATCCATTGAGCTTGCGAGCCCCATATAACCTAGATTTACACAAAAATAAATCTGGTTAGAGGGCTGCACATGACCATAAGAAGATATGGATTTCAGTGTTAAAGTAAGTGAAATGCTTTTGGATTGATAAATAGTTTGATGGGCTGATGAGTGAGATCTTAAATACGACTGATTCCTACCTGACGATGGTGGTGGTGCAGCAATCCAGTTACCAAGTTGAGGTGCTACGTAATTCCAGACTAAACCGTTTGTCTCCATCTGAACAGTGCCTAAACCTTTATTTACCCAGGTACCTGTGATAAAATATATCTTTAAGTGCTTCTATTGGACACAATCCCAAAGATCTCCTAAACTTGACATACATGGAATTGTGTAAAAGCATGAAGCTTCTACTAAAGTTTTTTTTACAATCGCTAGGACCCATTTTTCAATAATTAGGTCACTTTTTCAAAACTCTTCACACAGTTCTCCTAACCAGCTTTAAGCTAGGCACAGCAGTTAATTTCACATTCAGTATACACTTAAACTTTATTGATGTCTCAGATCAAGTAATTTTCCATAACACTAAGGTTGTCACTTGTCACCCAACAAACACACTTCCATTCATTTCTATGCCACTAGCCCCCATTACGGTCCATAAAGTGTTAAGTGTTGCTTAAAGGGATAGTTCACCCAAAAATGAAAATTTGATGTT
>NW_015621283.1:0-1992 GCF_001515605.1 Sinocyclocheilus anshuiensis
AAATATAAACCAATAATATCTGCAATATACAGTTTAAAATAGTCTATTTCAAATAGTCTATTTTTTGCAGTTTATCAGAATGAACTGGGGCCATTTTCACAAAACATCTAGGCTAAAAGTAGCTACTAACTTGCTGATTTAGGAGAAATTCTTAACAAATAATGGATGCATCAATCCTAATTTTAGGACTCCTAAAGTAAACCAACTAAAACAAGAGGACTCCTAAGTCTATGATCAAATCACAAACAATCCTAAAATTATAACAAACATTTCAGAAACATTTCATGATTATTTCCCTTTAAGTATGTCCGTCTTGAGTCCAGTTTGGTTTTCTTTTAAGTTTGCACAATGTCTTACTATCAGCCATGTCTGTTAATTAAAATTCCGCTTATTTGCATATCCGCTAATTGTTCATGAGATACAGACATGTAAGTGACTGATAATTAGCAGAACATACGTGTTTAATTAGTGAGTTTACATTTTAAATACTTTATTTGAATATGGCAACACTTTTATTCAAAAAACCTTTATTTGAATATGGCAATATGATACCTCATCCAATATTTCTATGACTAAATCACTGATTGGCCTCCATCTGCCAATCACTGTGGGCATAGTAAGCTTGTTGACATCTTCCATAGCAACAAGGTCAAACCCACCCTTCCTCTTAGCTTAAGATTTCTTTCCATTTCTTAGTAAAAGTTGCTCTCAGCATCTTTGTGAATAGGTTTTAAGAGGAAACTCTTACCTAAGAACTTTTACTGATATTTAAGAGAACTCTTAGTGGTACGATAAAATGTTTTGTGAATACAGCCCCTGATTTCTGCTAAATGCATAAATTATGTACAATACTAGAATACTGTTATTGCCTTTGAGAAGCTGACAAAATGTGATAACTAAAGCACTATAGAGATAACGAAAACACACAGGCTCAAATTTTAAGTGATTGCTAACTTTGTTTAAAAAAAAGGCTGTTATCATACATTTAAGTAATCCTTACAAAAATATTTTATTGTGCAAAAGCAATAAAATACTGTTTCTGTAAACATGTGTCTTATAGAAAGTGATAATGCAGTGGTAATATGCTGGCTCATGTAATTATTGTTGTTACATTCAATATTACTTTTGTTTTTAGGCTTGACACACACAGTATTTCATTAGTAATTGATTAATAGAAGATGGCAAAATCATTTGATGCTGTTTGACTTTTGTTTCAATGACTGTGGCTCAAACTGCTAAATTTCAATCATGATAACTCCTTCAGTAGATGTAGTGAAATATCTGAGTAGTGTAGAAACTGTAGTCATTCGCAGGTTGTCAGGACTTGTTCTTCTGTTTCAAATGGTTCAGCAATTTTCCTGCCGCCAACAATTGAAAAAACAGTGAAGCATTATTACTTTTCAGCTTGCAGAAGCACAAAGAATGTTTTGCATTAATTTATCAGAGTCAACTAACCATAGAAGAGCAAATAGTATATAATTCACATAATTCAAATCTAATATTGTGTTTTTGAAGTTTCTCATCATGTATATAAGCTGAATAACTGCGTCTTGCATGTCTTTGTCTATATGATATACTTTATTCTTACCTTTTGAACTTTCGTTTTCATGTAAACCATTTCCTGTTTCCTTTTGAACAAAAACAGACATTTTTAAAACATAGTAAACAAACTTTGTTTCACCTTCTCTTTCATGTAAAAAGTTGAACATACCTGTATCCCTGTATGAACAGAAGAGAGAGAACAGTATATATTAATGTAACTAACAATAAACTACCAGCAAATGTTTGTAATAATTATGATTTTTTTTATGTTTTAGAAATGCATCTTTTATGCTCACCAAAACTGCTTTTATTTGCTCAAAAACACAGTAAAAACATGAATACAGTAAAATATTATTACAATTTAAAATAACTGTTTTATATTTCAATGTATTTAACAATATTATACATGTGATGGCAAAGCTGAATTTTAAGCAGCCATTACTCCAGTCT
>NW_015621284.1:0-1937 GCF_001515605.1 Sinocyclocheilus anshuiensis
CAGAGAGAGTGACTGGGGACAGAAATTAGAAGCACCCCTTGGGGCACCCTATAACCCAACAGACAGACAGCTATCATGCGGCAGAGTTACGCTCCGCGTGCTCCCATCATCCTGCGCAAGGCATGGCAGAGGAGGAGCTGTCCATCATAACAGATCCCCTCTGGAAAGGGACCAGTTCATGCCAATCAAAAGAGGTTAGCCAGCCAATGACAACCAAACACAGCACCCTGGCTAACATCAGTAATATCCTGCACTTCTGTGGCACTGCACCAATGCTAACATGAGACAGGGAAAACAGCTGCTTCTTTGATAAAGGATGCAAAAATCTCTTTGTGTAAAATAAGCCAATTTGCTGGACTTAAATGCTTGTTTTATATACATGTAAACGTTAGCTGACAGCTCTTTGTCCTAAGCCGAATGTTCCTTGTCTTTCCTCTCCAAATAAAAGCTTTTGCATACTGTGCCACTTCCAACCCCCACATACAACGCAAGAAGCAGTATTGTGACCCTGATGCAATTTGTCTTCGGCTGTCTGCTAGTATGCATGGCTCTGTGTCTCCCAGTGTGGTTAGTTATATTGTATGCAATCTATGCAAATGCTGCCATATTTCCTCCATCTCTGCTCAGGTGTCCTCTACTGTCTGCTACAGCGTCCATTGATTGGCTGGATCCAGGGTTAAAAGCACATCCCAAAGACATTCGTTGTACACTATTTGCATTTTAATTCTCAAATGATATCTCAATTTTGTTGTGCATGCTCCATGCGCTAAAAATGTAATATGGTTTAGGTTATGCAGCTGTTGAATGTGACTTTTAAATGAGGATAGCATACAGCAAGACTCCAGACAGCATGAATGTGTTAGAATTAATTTAATGTGACATTGACAGCCGAAAGTGATACAGATACAGTCAAAGCTCTGGGTTCAACAGGACTCTTGGGACAAAATTACTTAATCATCATGTGATTTAATCTTAAACCATCACTTGGCAGATTACTTTTGCTCTGAAAATCCACACAGATGGGATTCCTTCAACAGTACAGGTATCTTGTAAAAAGTCTCCTGTTAAGAACATGTGTTTCAAAGACATATGAGGAAACAGAGAGGAAACAGCAAGCCATTACAATTTCTCAGAACTAAACATACTGTTTCCATGTAAAAGTATTTGTGGAACATGCAGGAAAAAAAACCCCGGTTTAGTGGACAAATTGGTTGGATTTGACTACTCACACTCGTTATCACAATGTGATCTCATTAAAGTGTAGTTCTAGGACATGTGCAGTTTTGTACATGTACTTAGACACTGAAATGTACAATATTAACATATTGACAACATCTAAAATGTTTAGATTTAACATATAAACAACCTTAGAGACATATGGAATGTTTCTGAACTTAATATAATATTGAATTAATGGAACTAATAGGTTGACTTTATTGTATAT
Source organism: Sinocyclocheilus anshuiensis (assembly GCF_001515605.1). Classification (NCBI taxonomy): domain Eukaryota; kingdom Metazoa; phylum Chordata; class Actinopteri; order Cypriniformes; family Cyprinidae; genus Sinocyclocheilus; species Sinocyclocheilus anshuiensis. The sequence goes on from NW_015621284.1 coordinate 1,445, forward strand.
AACTGAAGAGATTTATGAAATATGTCAAATGCCATCACATTTACTGTATTTAAAGCATTTATCTCAACCTGCTTTGCGATTTCTGCTGCCATATTCAACTCGTTTTAATGTTTCACCAAAGAATGCCATACACACTATATAATAATAATAATAATAATAATAATAATAATAATAGATGTAATCCATTCTATTCATACATTACATTTCAAGTCACCATAAAAAATGATAGATTTGTGTGAGAAAAGACCACAATTTAACTCACAGACAATTGAACCCATCCACTGTGACTTTGCATCATTGAAACTTTTAAGCGAAACAATGGTTGGTCTTCAATGTCTTCTAACCAACTTCTTCATGAAAAAGACTTTAAAATATTGATATAAGTCGCAGTGTTGGCTAAGTTACTCTAAAAAAAAAAGTTATTAATTACTAGTTACTAATTACATCATCAACAGTGTAATTAGATTACTGTACAAATTACTCTCTCCAAAAA
>NW_015621285.1:0-1994 GCF_001515605.1 Sinocyclocheilus anshuiensis
TTTATTTTTTTCATACAAGTGATAAATATATTGCAATGCAAAAATACAACACGGAACAAACTGTCATATTACTGATGAGAACATCCCAGCGAATTTATTTTATTTAAGAACATTTCTAAACATCCCAGTTTTTTAAATGTTAGGGTTCTTTTTAAAAAATTAATTAATAAAGTTTTAAGGTTAGTATGATGTTCCTGAAACATTCTTTCAGCTTAATTTTAATTAACAACTCAATAATCTACATCATAAAAATCTCCTCAAAAATGTGACTAATCCCATGGAGAACATTCTAGTTACATGATACACAGCAAAATTACTCAAAATAAGGGTCCAGTCTACATAGTGTTAAAATAACACTGACCACTGTGTTGCTGTTAATGAGATAATTAAGTAATTAGTTAAGTGCTGTTTGAGCACTGAAAAAAAAAAAGAAACAATGGGAACAGAGAGAAAGAACAACTACAGTCATGGCCAAAAGTTTTGGCGGTGACATACATTTTGTGTTTTGCAAGGATTGCTGCTTCAGTATCTGTAGACTAGCTTTTTCAAATAAGATTAAGAACTGTGGAGTTGACTGACCATGGACCCAAAATGTCAATGTAATGATCTCCAAACCACTTCACTGTGACTTTTGACCTGTGACATGGTGTTCCATCATGCTGGGAAATGCATGGATCATCACCAAATTGCTCCTGTGTTGTTGGGAGAAGTTGCTCTTGCAGGATGTATTGATACTATTCTTTATTCATGGCAGTGTTTTAGGGCAAGATTCATGGATGGTCTCAGGAAGTTTCACACTGTCTGCATGACAGGTCTCATAGTAGTTTTCACCTTTTTTTCTGTGGACAACTGATTTTCCAGATGTCCCAAATAGATGGAAGGCACTAGCTAGCTTACCAGAAATAATGGCAGATAAAATTAATTTGCATATAAAAATACAGCTTATACTTTTTACATTACAAAGTCTGTTGAAGTAATGGAGTAAGTAGGCTATGTGTGAGGAACAGACTGAAACTGAAATCATATATGGTGGTGTTAGACTTCTGCATTTGTCCAGGAGACTCCAGTGATGTTCAGTGGTGTGTTTCTCAAAAGCATCGTTAGCTAGCTATGGTCGCACATTCCATTGAACTCTATTGGTAACTGCAACCATATTGTTTTTGGGTAACGCACTCCAGATGCCAGATGAAGATCAGCTACAGCTGGAGAGCTTCATCTCCTCCTGAACTTCAGCATCACTGAGCATCATGGGATGGTTTAAGGTTCTAATACAGAGTTTGATTTGAAGTGAGCAGTTATTTGAGTACTGCGCTGCGTGTGGTGCATTGTGGGATGTCAGGTCTGTGCTACAGCAGGGTCTGTGTTCTCTTCTCTCTGTCCTCATGAGAGCTGAGTTGCTTTAGATCCTGCTACAGTTTCATTCTAGAGCTTCAGTGCAGCCAGACAAGTCACCTTTATTTATATAGCGTTTTTTTACAATACAGATTGTGTCAAAGCAGCTTTACAGTATTAAGCATGAAATAGTGTGTACTGTAATATTTTTTTACGGGAATAAACTGTTGTTCCATATTACAGTAGGTGCACAGTAGAATCACAGCTTTATGCATGCAAATCTAGCTGCCAGTTGTTTACAGTAAAGTAACAGGATTTTTTTTACAGACTGGTTCTTGTCATCCATCACCAGCCCACAGTATCCCCAAGTAAAGCTATTAATTTTGCACCAGTAGTAGTCTTCTCCATGCTTCCCACACTGACTGTCATATTGACAATATCTACCCTGAAAGTTCCTTTCTTCCTGAGGTGAACAATACATTTCCCGGCATTTTCCATCTTTATCAATACTCTTGCACTTGTACACATACAAGTCGTACTTGCAGTCATCTATACACCTTGTTCCGAGATGAGTAAAGAAAGTTTTTCCAGCACTCGATGAACCGAAGAGGAGGAGCAAAATGAGGGAGGTGTGTAGATGCTCCATTATTTCTGTGAAGAGG
>NW_015621286.1:0-1995 GCF_001515605.1 Sinocyclocheilus anshuiensis
CCTCATCACCCCCAGCTCCCAGCCCACCTTATTCCCCACCTCCACGACCCAGAAAGCTCTTCCCGACGTGATGCGCGGTTTTCCCAGAACTCCTCCGACCAGGTCGAACTGTTGCGGGCTGCCCGGAATGACGTCACTCTCTCCGGTGTCTCGCACCTCTTTACCGTCTGCAGACACCTGTAAGTGCGGATGCGCCGTTTCTGCGTCCAGAGTCACGTTTACTGCGCAAAGACCAGATTCTCAGTTACTGGACATTTGAGAGATTCGTAAACATGCAACATGCTCAGACATGTTTCCTACACGTACCTGAGAAGCTGTGGATCCTTCTAATTTCTGAAATAAGAAAAGATAAAATGGTAAACAAATTTACAAATCAAATTTACAAGCATGAGACTGTCTGAACCATAATAAAGATTTTTGATATACACATTGATACTGTTCAATAAGCATATTCATAAACAATGATACTTAAATGTTACTGTAAAGTACATGTCCACCTCTTCTCAACAAAACACAAGATCTAAAGTGTCATTCTTGCCTGTGCACCTAATTAAGTGCCCTTAATTGTATTAAATGTGCACTTTAAATCTTAAAAGTATATTTTAAAATTGTACTTGCAGATAATATAATATAAATGAAATAAAAGGCCACTTAAGTGACTTACAGTAAAGAGAGACACTTTCATGACTACGTTTCTAAACACACTTAAGTACACTTAAAAAGTGTGCTTTGTAATAGTCAAATTAAAAGTTTTACTTTAAAGTACAAATTAAAGTTTTAATAGGAATGCCATTAAAGTATATTTTAGTTTATCATACATGTTTGTCAGCTTGTCAAGACTTTAACCATATTTTAAAGACTAAAAGTAATTAGGAAATTACATATAAAGATGTACTTAAGTCATACTTAAGTGGGTCAAAAATACTCTAAAGTTCAACGAAATTGCATTAAATATAAATTTAAACTACAATACACTGCCATTTAATTGCATTTAACATGCAGTTAAGTGTCTGAAAATATTACATTCAGTTCACACCAAGTATATCTTTGAAAGTATATGATTTTCATAAAAAGTACTCTTTCTAAATGTATGCTGAAGTGTATTTATTTTTCATAAGGGCAATCTAAATAAGCTTATCCACTCTGATTACATCACAACTCTCAGATATAATCACTCACCGACAGTGCAAAGTTTCTCCAGATGCATCTCAATCGCCGCCATTAAGGCTGCCTTTCTGTTTCTCATCGTGCCAAAGTTTAACTCAGTGTCAATGGAAACCGTCCAGTCATCTGTGAACTCAGCTGGCACAGCCGGGTAAGACTGAGAAAGGGAAAAACATGCATTAAACATTTACTAAAATTGTTATAATTAAATTATTACATAAAATATTAGTCGGTGCATCATGTTTGACTAACCTGGATAAAGAGGATGTCATCTTCCTCACTCTTAGTGTGATGCAAAGTGTCGATGGCCTCCTTGTACTTGAGGATGTCTTTTTGTATTTGTTGCATCTTCTCATCCATCTCATTCTCCAAACACCTCCTTCCATCCTCCAGAGGAGCGATCAGCACCTGCTCTGTTTCCCTCAGCGCCTCCATCACTGCAGCAAACACCTTCTGTATCTCCTGCTGCTCTTTCTCTAGCAGAGCCTGTGAAGAGTGGACGCATTTTGGACAGAAATGGAAAGCATATTCTTGATCTGGCAAACTCTAATAGGATTGGATCATTTATTTGAGTCTGGATCAGTGTTGTTATTAACTAAATCTAAATCTATTAAAAATCATTTTTGATCAATTAGATCAAGCTGAAATAAAATAAAATATAAATATATGACAAAAACAAAAAAAAAATGTAAAGGGAAATCAGAAATGTAGCCTTAAAACACTAAAATTTAAAAAAATAAAACTATAGCAGTATTTGTATATTAATTTAAAGTTATAACTATCAGTACATATAACATACATGAATCACCTCGTAGCAGATCTATACAGGTG
>NW_015621287.1:0-1997 GCF_001515605.1 Sinocyclocheilus anshuiensis
GGACGCGCCGGTTGTGTTCCTGGAAATGGACCTAACGCGGATTTTCGAGTGGTGGCTGGGGGCGGAGGGAGGCCGGCTCAGGGTCCGAATCATGCCCGAGCGGAAAGCACAGGTCCCGGGGAAAGAGGACAAGTACTCTGCTGCCATTAGAGCTTCGGACGCTCGCCTCTTCCTAAACATAGCCTCAAGTGGTAAGAATTCAACTTTGCTATAATTACACTTTATTGTGTTTCATTGTAATTACATGCAGAGCCGTTGCTAGATTAAAGGTTGGAGCTATTTTGGTCCAGGGGGGGCACAGCAATATATGTATATATATATATAGGTATTTCTTAATAACGCTAATTGTTTAATTTATTTATTTGGCAAGTAGCTGTGTTATAAGCCTGATAATATAGTCAGCCGGTCATTATGGCAAATACACCACTTCAAGGAGAAGCGAAACTGATGTTGATCATCCTGCTGGGGTTTATGCATTATTTCTTATACAACATGGATACTATGGTGAAAAAAGTTTGTGTACAGCAAAAAGTTTTCCACTGTGTTTTGGTTTATGAGATTTGTCACCTCCCCTTTTGTACTGTTGCAATGTTACCAGTTTTGGTAATTCATTGGCTGTTCAAAAGGGTGGCACTGCAACACCAGTAAAGACTAAACAGCATCAAAGCATGCACAACAAGGGACACTTTTTGCAAAATCGCATAAGCTGACAGATGCAAAAATCAGTTGATGGCTTTCCCCACTCCTCTTGTAAAATTCAAAACTGTTGACATGGAAAAAAAAGAGAAGATTTTCTCATTCGGATTTAATGTCGAGATCCTCAGTGTTAAGCTCACTGCAGTGACCACTGGGGAAGCTTGTATTCATTACTTGGCATTAGCAACTTTTTCTGTTTACTTTGCAGTAATGTTTGAACTATTGTTATTGACAAATCAGTTTATCCTCTTTCTTCAAATGATTTGGAAGAGGAGTCTGCCCCAAACATGTTTTCAGAGACCACTTAAGACCTCGAGAGATACGTTTTTACGAACACTGAAAAAGCACTGTGTAGGCTTTTTTGTAGTATACTGTATGTTCTAAAATACAGGCTTTAGTTCCAAATCATGGGTTATTTTGTCCAACAGCTGTTGCTCCTCTCAGTTTTTGTTGTGGTTGTCTTACTTTTAGGATGCTTTTTGTGGTTCTCACATCTTTTGCAGCCTTTATGATATTTGCTTGTACTGTACAGCGTACAGTTTTTTGTGATTTTTATGTAGTTGCTTCTAGCTGGATTGAAGTTTCTGGTGCAGCCTACATATTGCGATCTGAAAGGTCTCTGAAACCCTTCATCAGTGAATGATGCTATTCAAGGCTGGTTGATTCTTTGCTCATTCAAAAATGTAATACATATTCTATAGCCACCCACCATCAACCCTCTCTGTCAAAGATGTCCTTTTTAAGGAGCAGATCAATGAAATCATGGAATGTTTTCTAGTGCTCTGCTGCTTTCCGCATGAGTGCAGTGACCTTGTGCACGGATAAATTATTATTATAGTCAGTCTAAAATGTTTTATACCAATCATACTTTGATTACAGCAAAGATGGCTGCAGAGACTTGAGTGCCTCTTGAGTTATTCATAGGTATTAATAATTATGATAACAATAACATATGTCTGATGCCATAATTAATTTAGCATTCCAGTTAATAACACATTCCAGTTTATTTGGTGTGATTTGTAAACACATTGGCAGTGTTTCACTTATGTTCCATACTTGTTGAGCTCTGACGATAATTAAATTAATCGATACAAAGAGTGCAAATTGCTTTCATTAGTTCCGTCTAGATTTCATTTATAAATAAATTTGCCATTAAAAAGGTCATTTACTTGTAAATGAGAGTCTGAGTATTGAACTTTGTCACCTGCGGCGATGCCCTGGTAGAAATTTCAGCAATTTCAGTTCCAACCCTTTATTAGAGGATTCATAAAAAAAAATATGTACATCTCTAAAGTTATATA
>NW_015621288.1:0-1976 GCF_001515605.1 Sinocyclocheilus anshuiensis
TTTAGTGTCACATGATCCTTCAGAAATCATTCTAATATGATGATTCGGTGCTCAAGAATCATTTCTTATTATAGCCACAGTTTAAACGGTTGTGCTGCTTAATATTTTTGTGGAAACCATGATAAAAAAAATTTCCATGATTCTCATGGATTCTGATTATTAGAAAGTTCAAAAGAACAGCGTTTATTCAAAATAAAACTCTTTTGTAACAGTGTAAATCTTTACTATGTCTTTGGACTGCTGAATAAAAATCTTTCTGCCCCCAGAAAAGACTTTATATATCTTACGTATATGTCTGTTTTTACTAATGCAACAACATAGACAATGAACAGAGAGGAAAGTGCATGTGAAAGAGATGTGGGGTTCTCGCCCACACAGCATCTCAGTTTACCTCAGGAACTCAAAGACTCAACACAAACCGGTGAGGACTTTTAGCTAAAAAGCTAAGATACATTATAACCTCTTTTTTTAGAAAACAAGAGAGTGAAACAAATGGCCTGTCCCTTTGTTTGTATTCTTCTGCAGCCTCCAAGAAGAAGAAAAGAAAAATGGGCTTATATAATTTTGTTCCCAAAAAGAAACCGAAAGTGTCCAAGAAACCGAATGTCTCGTTGTCCTCTTCAAATGCGCAGGTCTGACATCTTGCACATTAGAGAAATTGAGTCATTCATCTCAGTCAATTCTGAACATTTAAGATTTTTGTTTCCAAACCCTGCAGGAGGATTCACATACAGCTGGATCCAAAGGTGGGCAGATGTCCATTGAGGAGGCATTCAAAAATAGAGTTAGTCCTGAGAAACCAGAGAAACAGACTTCAGCGGCTGATACAGAAACTGCAGCTGAACCGCCTAAGAACAAGGAAACAGAGGACCTTCCTCAACGCCACGCTGAAGAATACACAGAGCTGCCTATACATGCTCTGGCTCATGAAAGCATGTTCACAGCAATCCCCACAGGTAGATAATATCTGCACCTGAAGACAATAGAATTGAGGTCCACCGCTTGCTTGCTTTTTATGTATTTCATGCTACCACCTCTTGAAATGTGTATACTTCCTATCTGTTTGTTTTCATCTGATAGGTTGATCTCAGAATGAGCAGAGACAGGTTTCAGACAGAGCAGTCTGACTTTGTGAGGCAGTAAGACCACACGGCAACATACATGCAGACCTTTTGTAAAAAATAAACACCTTTTGTCGCATACTTGCTTGATTTCATATTACATCATAATAAAAAAGAAAAAACTGGCAGATCAGGGAGGGTTTAGCTGGATAGGACATTCTAGAATCAGAGGGCAAAAACAGTAAAAGATCCACTTTCTGGTACCTCAAGTGGAATCAAGTTTTTTGTGTTTATCAGGTTTGCCGAAGGATAAAGAGAACATGGAGGCTGATGACTCGCTGGAACCTCCACTGTGCAGCTGTCGCATGGAGGCACCGAAGAACCATGATGTAGTAACTCTTGCTGAGGGCAAGTGCATGGCTGTAGAGAGTGTTGATGGAAAGGTAAAACATGCTTCATGTTTCAAAACATCTGTCTGTGAAAGGATAACAAAATGAAATCATTAATACATTCACACCACTGCAACAGTCATTTTTTTTGGGTGCTAAGTACAGTTACATTCACACAATAACTGTAGTGTATGCTTTTGATGTGTGATGAGTGAATGGTGAATCAGTTTGAAGAAAGTGGGTATTAAAGAATATTTTTCTCTCTCTCTAGCTGAGTTTATGTCGGAAGGTGATTCTGAAGCAGGAAATGATGCGTCCCTCTCTGAGGATTCCATTGCTGGTGTTGTGTGAGGATCATCGTGCAGGCATGGTGAAACACCAGAGCTGCCCGGGCTGTGGCTTCTTCTGCAGGGCTGTAAGTAAAACACACTAGCATTTAAAAGTTTGGGGTCGGTAAGATTTTTTAATGTTTTTGAAAGTGTGCATTTATTTGATCAAAAATACAGTTAAACAGTAATATTGTGAA
>NW_015621289.1:0-1990 GCF_001515605.1 Sinocyclocheilus anshuiensis
AAACATCAAATTTTCATTTTTGGGTGAACTATCCCTTTAAGTGTGTAGGTAAGTCAACTTAGTCGAATTTTATAACAACACCTTATGATTATATTCTAGCCCTAACTAGTAATGGGTTTACTGCCTCTGTATTTATTCTCTGTCTGAGAGACAAGAAGAAAATGTCTGTGAAAATCAAATACATTCGACTGACATCCAACACTGTAATTTTTCAAAAAACTTTTTATTTTTTATTTCAAAAACAATCAAATTTTCCAAAATTGCCATGCATACTCTTATCATGTCATTTCATTTGGTCCTGCTGTTCAGTTTGGAGAGACACAGAAGGGAATAAGACAAGGAAGAGAAATAAATAAGAGAAATAAGAACAAATGATGGGAACAGAAATTTGTCATGAACAGCAAAAATGCACCAAAAATAAAAAATAAAAATTCACCACACACACCATTTCTAATATACACTAAACTCTGTTTGTTTGATTGTCTGAGCATGAGAGTCCTTATGACAGCTGTTTAAACTCTGTATAAAATGTATAATGCACCACTTCCATAAAAGCTATCAAATGTCCTTTTTTATATAGTTAATAAAGAAAAATAACCTAATAGAAATGCAAAATTTGCTTAATCCATACCAAAAAAATGGACAAAAACTTTCACCCTCAAATATATAATAAAAAGTTTTTCCTCTTAATTCGTGGTCAACTATAAGAGTCATCAAATGTATTGCACCCTATTTATTGCCTTTACAGTTCTTGTTTTCCAATAACAAATGTTTTCTATTTTTAACGTTGATTTTTCTAATCTTCTTGTTGTTGGACTTGTGCTGGCATGAAAACATGTCTTAATATCTTTCATATTAATATATTTTATTTTACTAAGTAAGTGTATCTTGTTAAAGATATTTTTTACTGGAAAACAAGAAAAATACTGATTAAAAAAATGATTTTGGTTGTTGTAGTGTGAAAGTCTCTTCCTAAGGATTGGTCCCAGGTCTCCCTCGTCTCTTCCACAGTTTTGAGGTCTACATGATGAGTGACATTTGCCCTTATAAAGAGCTGCTCACTCCTCCTAATCCCTCTGCTCTTAGAAAATGCCCATTCATGCCATTCATGTGGCTTTGGGGCTGTACTTCACAACTCGTCCTTGTAGGTGGCGCTCTGCAGGCCGGCCGGTGGCTGAGAACCCTTGAGAGTTTTATGCGAGCCCCTCCAGTCCGTGCGCACATTGTCGTCATCCCACAGCGTAGACGTCTCTGTGTCGCTCACCCACTCCGGGTCCCCAGCGTGATGGCAGGGCTGCACCAGAAGGGGGTGTGTGGAATACGCCATCAGATTCCGATTGGGAAAATGGGATTTGTAGTCCTCACTATTGAGAGAAAACACCAAAATAAAACCCTTCAGTAACTTGAGCTCTTATGATTATAGGCTTTAGAAAATAGGGTACAAATATTTTCATGTGACATCACCAGACCCCCTAACCATAGTTTTAAGCAATATAAATAATGTACATAAAATAATATAAATAAAAATATTATGGTTAAAATAAAAAAATTATACTATATAAATAAAATTATACTATATAATATAAAAAAATCCCTAACCATAAGTGTAAGCAATAATATAATATAATTACCAGGCAAGATAATTAATCATATTATTATACTAATAATATAATATTTATACTATATGTATTTACACTATATCCATATTTTATCCTGATGTTCCTACCCCTCAGTATGAGCAATATAATATAATATAATAATAACCAGGCAAGATAATGAATAATATAATAATACTAATAATATAATATTAATACTATATGTATTTATACTATATCCATGTTTTATCCTAATGTTAAAACATTTCTACCCCTCAGTATGAGCAATATAATATAATATAATATAATAAAAATCCATATTTTATCCCCGAGTATATGCAATATAAATAATATACATACAATACAATAAAAGAAAAGTAAATAAAATAAATTCT
>NW_015621290.1:0-1997 GCF_001515605.1 Sinocyclocheilus anshuiensis
TTGTACCTTCTCGTTGGATTACTGCTTTTGTTTTATTGAAGTTAATTACATTATTTGAACACTTCATCCTTTGTGGAGCATCCCTTGACAACTGGCATCTAAAATCAGCTGAGTCAGTGTTGTCCACTGTGTGGATTTCATCTTTATTTTTATCCTATATGTGTTATCTAAACTCTTTATTACAATCACAAACTGTTTTTTGAATTGATACCTTGAACGTGACAGCGAAATGGAGCAGCCCACTGGTTCTTGTCGCGTGGTTGCTTGTAAAATAAAATGAGGGACCTGTCCCGCTCTTCATCACTATCCCTGGCATCCAGAGACAGGAAAAGTGATGGCTGCCTTTTACCTCGTTCACGCAATTGCTCAAAGAAGAGCTGTACAACCTTCTGAGGGTTTTCCACGGTCTTCCATTCTGGTAAAAAAAAACATTTTAAACAATTTATCAAATTAACGCTGCAGTCTGTACGTTTTTTTGAGTTAAAAATCTGAAAATTATATAATGAGCGAGTACATCATGAATCCATTTTCCAAACTATGTTTTTGTCTTATCCTGAATCTCTATGGTACACCTATAATAAGTATTTATATTCAGAATAATTTAGACTGGTTTGAGTCATGCCACTGTGGAGTAACACACTGCATGACTCATCACAGACATAAACAGAGAAGTAGCTCCGGCTACAATATTCTTCCGCAAGACGCATGCAGTTCTGTTTATTAACCGCTAGATTGCCAAAAGTTACAGACTGCAGCTTTAAATAGACAATGACTTGGCAACCATAAAGTTGGAACCCATGAGATAAATATGTAATAAATATGTGCCCTATTTCAGTAAAAAAGAATTGTAAAGTTTTATGTAAGATCGAGTTTCATTTGATTCGATTTGTATGAGCGCAGTAGCACTGAGATGACCTCAAGCTGTAAAAGTCTCAGAACTTTTGATTTTATGCACTGTAAACATTTGTACACTTATTTTCCACCAATACATGCATACAACTATTTTCACTCATGTACATCAATAAAATACCATGCAATAAAATTTAGTTATTAATTACTTTTAAAAATGTATAACCTTAACTGTTGACATTCCCAATTGCATAATTCACCTTCTGTTGCTGGTCTTGAAAGAGAGGTAGCTGCAGATGATGGCCCTGGCTGCTCCATGTCATCTTCCAAAACTCTGTCATCATTACTGTATGATCTTAGATCAATAGAGAATATAAAATATTTACCTTATAAATAACACTGATGCAGTTATAAACACTTAATATTGTTAAACATTTGGCCCTTGTTGTTGTGCTATGCACCATCCAAGTTCAGCTCTCAAGCATTTAGTACTATGGGTCATAGCAGCCTTCTTGAAACAACTGAATTCATGCTTACTTTTGTTTGTAATGTCAGGTATAGCCTGACATAGAATTACATCTTGACTGCATAAATCTTTCTCAATTTTAGTGCCAAACATATATGTCAAAGTTGTCTTTGCATAATTTTAAAAACACAACTTATACCTCTCCGCACACAAACTGCCATGATAAGGCAATACTGACAATGGCAGCTCCTTTTGGCATATAGGGCACATCTGCAAGGACAAGAAAATTTACACAAAAAGTTAGCAGGAAAGTAAGTCTTGTTTTAGATGCAGTAAAATGTGAGAAATAAGCATTACCGCTAGACTGTTTTCAGAAGTATCTCTGGAAGCAATATTTGTGACCTGCTCCTCTAAGTTGTCATCCTCCACAGTGACTAGATCAATTTTCTCCTGTGATTTTAAAATTATATTAACTTTAGTAACATTAGTTACAGACAGTTATTGTCCTTGTTGTGAATGTTTCTTTGTGACATGTACACATAGTCAGTGTGGATCAAAGACAATAACTAAAAAAATAATAATAATAATTGTGTGTGTAACATGTAATGTATTTTGCTGCTGTGCCAATGTGGCTATACAAAACTCACAATTAAGGCAGATGTATACACAACTCACATTTGAA
>NW_015621291.1:0-2000 GCF_001515605.1 Sinocyclocheilus anshuiensis
CCTGGGCCTTTACCAGGTCGGGGGCAAAGGTCACGGACCGCCTCCCACCCCGCGCTTCAACCCGATCACGGTGACGCTTGCGCCCAACACCGGCCGCAACACGCCGACCTTCCTGCACATCCATGGAGGGCCTCAGTCGGGCCTGAACAGCCCAAACTCCATCTACATCCGGCCATACGTGACCCAGCCGGGCTCCACGCGACAGGTGCAGGGCCGAGCTCAGTACAGCCCCACCTCGCAGCCTGCTCAGCAGATCTACCAGATCAGCCACCCTGCAGCTTCCCAGAGCTCCTGGACTGGCAGCCAGCATCAGACCTCGCACGTGTACATGCCCATCAGCTCGCCCACCAACACCCAGGCGCCCTCCATTCCCTCGGCCGTGGCCTTACAGGCCGCTTCCTCCACACCCTCGCCTTCCTCCAGCTCGTCCTCTTTTAGCCAGTACAACATCCAGAACATCTCGACCGGGCCGCGGAAGAATCAGATCGAGATAAAGCTGGAGTCTCCGCAGAGGGTGTCCGGAGGGTCAACGGCGACACTCCTGCGCTCCAGCTCTGCGCCGCGAGCCGCCTGTAGCTCCACGTCTTCGTCCTGTCCAGCGTCGTCTTCGCTGGCTGCGTCCGCGGGTCCCTCCACTCCCATCTCGATCGGCGGCGCCGGGCTGAGTCGCAGCCAGCCCACGGTGTACATCTCCCCGTCCCCGCCCGCTGCAGACGACTGTGCCCTCGTTCCCAACGCCCCTCGCTCGCAGCCCAAGTTCTACATCTCTGCGAATGCATCGGCCGACGACGGAGGGGCGAGGAATCCGCCGACGGTCTATATCTCGGCCAATCCCACGCTACAGGGCTCCGCCGGTCTGCGAGCTTTGGGGAGCCAGGTGAGCATGGGCCCTGCATACATACACCACCACCCGCCCAAATCCCGGCCCTCTGTGGGAGCCGGAGGCACGGCCACGTCTCCTCGCGTGGTGGTGACGCAGCCCAACACCAAATACACCTTCAAAATCACTGTCTCCCCCAATAAACCTCCGGCTGTGTCTCCTGGGGTGGTGTCGCCCACGTTTGAGCCGACTAACCTGCTCAGTCTACCGGGCGATCACCATTACGCGGAGTCGGATCCGCTGTACCAGTCCGACCCGCTCTCACCTCACCAGGACAAAAGCTCGGAGCAGCACAGACTCAGCATGGGTGCGGACGATGCTGCGTACACACAAGGTACGTTCGTCAGTGAGGGCGAGCACTTTCTCCAGCTCTGGTGTTTTGTTGATTGTGTTTTACGATGCCTTCCGTTCGGATTTAAAGGAGTAGTTCACTCCAGAATGAAAATTTCCTGATAATTCACCGAATTCATCCGAGGTGGTCATGTCTGTCTTTCTTCAGTCTCGAAAAAATTGAGGTTTGAGGAAATGAAGGAAAACATTCCAGAATTTTTCTCTATATAGTGGACTTCAATGGTGGCCAACGGGTTGAAGGTCAAAAATTGCAGCTTCAAAGGGCTCTAAACGATCCCAGCCGAGGAATGAGGGTCTTATCTATCCAAACGATTGCTCATTTTCTAAAAAAAAAAAATTTAACATTGTTTACAAAGCGAACATGCAAAGAAAGTCGCAAACACCCTTGAAGTTGGAGGAGAAAATTTGATTTTCACCCTACCCTACCGTTTTGAACCGAAGTACACAGACAAAGAACTAACCGTATGTGACTTTTCCAACGTGATTTCTTAATGCGCATCACAGAGCTAGTGCAAGATGATCATTTGTGGTTAAAAAGTACATGCATTTTAATTTTTTTTTAGAAAATGAGCAGTCGTTTGACAAGTTAAGACCCATATTCCTTGGCTGGGATCATTTAGACCCCTTTGAAGCTGCAATTTGGACCTTCAACCCATTGGCCACCATTAAAGTCCACTGGAGAAAAATCCTGGAATGTTTTCCTCAGAAAACTTAATTTCTTTGTGACTGAAGAAAGAAAGACATGAACATCATGGATGACATGGGGGTG
>NW_015621292.1:0-1995 GCF_001515605.1 Sinocyclocheilus anshuiensis
TGGTTCTTAACAAAGATGTCAGCTGATATGAGATGATAAAAGGAGATCGATTTTTTTTTCAGTGAAGGAAGCGTTTTTATGAATTATGGACTCGTATTTTGTCTAGATTCCTTAATGATTTATTTGTTTCTTACAAAAATGCAGCTTTTCACTTCACAAGAAATTTCATTTTGGAAAAACATTGGGCCAAAATCGTACAGTGTACACTGAGGATAAGATAATTAATGTACTAACTAATGTGGAGACCCCATGAAATTCCTTGAGCTAATTTTTCTGTACTGCATGGATGTATTAAAACAAGAAGTGTGGGACACAATTGAAGGACTCACTCCAATTGCTACATAATAATAATAAAAGTCCAGAAGTGAATATATAAACCACTGGTAAATAGCATTTTTTTTATTCATTAATATTTCCACCACACTGTAATTTCCAGCACATCTTAAATCATGTACTCTGTTTAATGGCATAACGAAAAGTTCCAAAAATAAAAATAAAAATAAACAAATCAAAACATCCATCCTTTGATGAGGCAAACATACCCAATATTTCAAACCCAAGGGTACAATGTGAAAAGAGACCAACTAGGGTGGAATCAAACAAAGCAATCTAATCAAATGTGAAAAAAAGCCCAAAAGTATAGCCTTTACAGCTAATTGTTTCAGTCAGAGGCTGATATTGCATGCATGTTTGTTCCATTTACAAAATCAAAGGCATGTCCCATTTCAACATTGCACACACACATGCAACCATATCTGTTGCCTTAAAAGCCTTGTCTCTGTCATTCTCTCTGAGTGGGTGTTCAGATCGCTCTCCTAATCCCACAAATATACCCGCATTGCCAGAGAGGGGAACAACAACACTAATGCACAGTAATCTAGATGAAGCTCAACACTTTTGTGTTTATTCATGCTTTTTATCTGTTTACTGCTGTTATTGATATTTGTGAAACTACTGCATTATTATGTTCTTCATGAAATAGGAGCTTTGTCACAATATATTGCAAAAATGCTCCCTTACAAGTCAACAAGCTCACACAAAAGTCCAACTCTACAGATATAATCATGGGATTTCTAATATCAACAGACATGACCAGGATCAGCACAATGAGGGACCTTCAATCCCCTGCGCTTCTGCCAGACAAAAGATGAATCCAGTGAAGAAAATTAAAAGGCAAGATTAAATGTCTATGAGTCACACCACAGCGACCCTGTTGGACCCTGGCGAGTAAAATAAACAAAAAGGAAAAGAAAAAAAGACCTTTCTTCTTTTTCCTTGGACATTTCTAAAAGCCAATTCTGTTTAAATGTGAAGGGACAACAATTGAGCAAAGCCATTTAAATGGAGCACCCTCCAAAGGTATCTGGACAATGCTGCTATAACAATATGAATATGGAATGAAGCCATGACTCTGGGGGTCAAATTCTGACTGTCAGCTCTCGATTAAAGGGATTTCTGTTAAAAAAAAAGATGAAGATCATTTTATAACGAATGAATGGTGACTGCAGTGCAGAACACTTTCTTGTTGGAAGGAGATCAGAATGTCAAATTAACCATAATCATTAAAAAATATTCAGCTGGACTTTGCAGATGATGATATGAACTATTACATTTTAAATATTTTAGATTTAGATTTTAATAGCCTTGGGAGTCCATGCAATTCACTGTGAGATGCTGCCTATTAGAATGCCGTTATAATCCTCCCAAAAATCAAGAGATCACACGCACAAGAGTGCTTCTTTCCAGAGTATCTGCAGGATTGCAGATGTGATATTTTTGAATACACTTCAATTTACAAGAAGTTCATATTGCAAGTTACATTTCAGATACAATGTTAATGAAAATAGTTCCAAAAAAAGCAGGAAACCAGTTGCACATCTCTGAGCAAAACAGTGGTGTCTGAATTAATCATTAATTATATAGAGAGAGAAAGAGAGAGAGAGAGAGAGAGAGAGCTCTCTGACCCTCCCATAGACAGCAAGGATCCTAACACGA
>NW_015621293.1:0-1994 GCF_001515605.1 Sinocyclocheilus anshuiensis
CCCAGTGTCCCTTCCAACAACATGATGTTCAATATTGTTCTCGGTGTAAAGCAGTCAAGCAATCTTTGGAGGACAGCCATGGGGAAAAGCTCTCTGACTGATAAGAGCAAAGACTCGCTGCATGTGTGACATTAAAATTGATCTGAGAGCAAAGGAGGGTGATTTGTCACCATGGAAACCGGTGCTGAGACGGTCTTAAGTTAAACTTTCATTTATTGATGTAGGGAGTTTTCCCCACCCTCATTTGAATTTTGATTACAGCGACTGTTGAAATACTTTGAATTTTGTGTAGAAGAAAAATGAAGTTCACTCTATCTGCCTTTTTATTGTTAGTAGAGGAACCTAGCAGGTCCTTTTGGCACTCTTATCGTGGAAGGGCTTTTTTATACTTTAATAAATATTCACGCAATTACTGGCAGTAACAAGCAAAGCACTACAGTCTTGTGCAGCTAAAAAGTTTAAAGCTGTAATATCCTCGTAAGCCCGGGATGTTTCGTGAAGTTTCGACTGCATATTTTCCATGACCAAAGAGAATTTCCTTTGTGACCGCTTCATACTGAATGTTTCAGAGGGATTAAGAGCAAGTATGTGGGGAATTTTTGAGTTTTCTTTGGTAATTTGAATTTTGATCAAATGTGTGGTCATTGCCGTGTAATTCCATTGACAGAATCCTTCATCTTATGGAAACAATTCACCTACGGAGGTTAAATGGAAGACAGAACGGATGAACATTTCTGGAGGGGCTAAATGCGAAATGAGGAACACAAAGAAAATTCAATTTAAAGTTGGTTGTATAAATCTTAAAGGCTGTGCAACTTTTCTTAAGACTCAGCAGAACTCCTAATGTATCCTAACTGATAAGGGCACATTTATAAAAGCCCAGGTTCAGTCTATGAAAATGTTTCCTTTTATCATTTTTATGTCTGTGTCACACTGACAGTTTTGCACGAAGGACGTATTCAAGATTATTAAAATCAGATGTAGCGCTCCCTATAATTTGTTTACTTTTGGAGAATATTATGATGTAGTTCTGCTGTGCCTCTGGTTGCGTTTTGTCGTGCGTGACTGCTGATGCACAAACTTTGAAATGCTCATTCCATCGCACTCTTCTTTAATTCCACCTCTGCCTAGTAAACGTCTCTGACAGTGTGGTTGCATTCAGGCAGCCGGGGGTGTAGTTTGGAAGAGCTTGAGGGCTCGGGGGACTGCAGTTTGTGTATGCCACTGATTAGAGTTTTTGTGGAGGTGCTTACCAGCCCCATGTTCCTCTCAAAGCCAAAGAAGCCTGCTGCACAATGAAAGTCAAGGTGGTTGAGGAGGCCTCGGGGGAGCTGGTTGACAGGCTGGGAAAATGGCAGTGGATGGATGTAAGCTGAGGGAACAGCATAGCGGTGCGGTAACTGCTGACCTGCTTCAATGTTTGTTTTGGAGATGCCTGAAGTTATGGCTTGTGATGAGTCTCTACTATATATAATCCTTAAAGTCCAAACCTGTTTCTGGAGGGCCACTGTCCAGCACAGTGTAGATCCAACACTAATTAAACACTACTGAACCAGCTAGTCAAGGTTCAGACTCACTAAAAACTTCCAGGCTAAACTCTGGAAGACAGTGGCCCTCCACGAGCAGAATTAGACACCCTTGCCTTAAAGCAATAGTTCACCCCAATATGAAAATTCAGACATCATTTACTCACTTTAATGCCATTCCAAAGGAGGAGATTTTCTTACGTGGAACGCAAAATGAGAAGATTACCTGAATGTTGGTGTAGCACTTTTGCATACAGTTCAAATAAATGGTGGGCTGTAAATATCAGAGTTATGTTTAGTTAGTTTCTTTGTCATGGACTTTTAGTTTGTTTCTCATCACTTTCTTGTTTCTTTTGTTTTGTTCTAGTTTCCCACCACTCATCACTTTGCATGGACACTCATTAAGCATCACAGCTGTTTGTTGTTTAAGTTAAAGGGGTCATATGATGCGATTTCAATTTTTCCTTT
>NW_015621294.1:0-2000 GCF_001515605.1 Sinocyclocheilus anshuiensis
GTTTATTAATACTTATAAAGCACATATTAATGCCTTATTCTGCATAACTCTGCCCAACTACAACAACAACTACTTACTATAAATAAGCAAGTTAGGAGTTTATTGAGGGAAACATTTTAGTTAATAGTGAATTTGTGTTTAGTGTTACTGATTCTTCTATTAGGAGAAATTTCTAAAGATTTTTTTAAAGAGATAATCATTTTAGTTTTAATAGGTTGGATTGCATTAGCTTTAAACATGTCATAATGTTACATTTGCCATAATACCTCTATTTTGGGCTTATTATCAAGCTAGACATTTAAATTGATCCTTTAGAAGAACTAAAGACAGCGATTTAATTTGGAAAAAAATCATTTTTTTACAGTCCACTTGTTTCGAATACAAACGCATTCAATTCATATAATCTTAACTGCTTATGAAAAAGATTCTGTGTAAATATATTTGTCATTACCATTACAAATACTGCATAGAATTAAGCATTTCCAGTTGTTGTTGTTGTTGTTTTACCATTAAAAACACTGTAACCTTCTTTTTGGAATCAGGAATCATTTGGCAAGTCATAAAAAGAGGGGTGCAGATACAGTGAAATTCATCAATAAGCTTTAAGAAAAAAATTACTTTCATTACACTACTGTAAAAAGATCTTGCAGTAGATGAAAAACACTAGAAAAGAAAAGCTCAAATGGAAAATAATTTAATATAAACACAATTCAGTAGGCTATAAAATGTAAATCACTGTACAGTAGAAAAGTACAGTAAAGTCGAAAACCACAAATTCTATTTTAGAATTGTGAATTAACTACAAACAAATAGATATCTGCAATTTGATCCTGTTGTATTTATATTTGGTTCGATACCAGCTGAGAAACGCTCCCAAACTCCTCTAAAACCAGCCAACATATCAGCCTAAAACCAGCAAGATCAGAGAAACACCGTATGCTGGATTATGAATTCTATCAGGAATGGTAAACAAAAATAGTGTTCATGTTTACAATTTTTAGTATATTGTGATATGTATGTTTTAATTGGACTTTTAATGGCTCAAATATCGGCGTTTTCGGTCGTTTTATCTTCGTGTATGTAATACTCTATATAATAATTCAAGCACATCTGAACACGAAATACTCCTGTCAATCATTTTCAATCAATTTGTCTCAAGACGATTTTTGAATTGCGTGCTCTGAGTTTTGTCCCTACGTGGCATCCGTATCAACTTGGTTAATCCAAGATGGCGGCCACCACCGTTGGAAACGTGAGTTATTCTAAATAAATTCGTCCTTAATTGAACCTAAACATAGATGTGTTGTGACGTAACTGATAGATTATAGTGTTTTTATCATGTTCCATGTCGTGGAATTGTTTATTATTTCGCGGATAAATGACAAAATATGATGAAACTGTCCATTGGCTAACCTGCTGGTCTTTATGATCTATATTCTCTGCGAAACACTTAACTAATGTAGTTGTATTTTGCAGGATCTTATAGACAATGATCTTCCCACTGCTGTGCGTCTACTCAACAGTCTCACAGAACAGGTCTGTAATATCACAGAACCTGAATATTCTGCTTTAGATGTTTTTATACGGTCTTACTTTGAGTTCAGCATCACAATTGGTCATAAAGATATGAGAAGATGTGATGGTGATTGACGCTGTCTTATTTTCAGGTTGCTTCAGTAACAAGTCATGTCCGGGACCTGATAAAGAAAGTCAGAGAGAAAGCTTATCAGACCTCAAAGGTAGAAGTATTTTTATGATATTGATTACATATTAAACACCTTCACAATCTTCTAGAAATGTTTGATATCTCCTTTCTTTTTCGCTCTAGGGTTTGTCTTTTTTGGACTTGAGATATCATCTATTACTGTTTTACCTTCAAGACATCACTCATTTGATCAGTTTAAAGACAGAAGGGGAAAGTCTGAAGGACAACAGCGCCATCCACAGGCTAGTCACCATAAGGACGGTACGACACAAACCTCATAAAGCACATAACACTC
>NW_015621295.1:0-2003 GCF_001515605.1 Sinocyclocheilus anshuiensis
GTACAAGGAGAAAGTGAGGTAAGATGTGTCAGTGGGTAACATATGCCACCCCTTAATCTTGCAAACTGCTCATAATTAATGTCAGGTGCCCATATATTTAGAACAAGTCCATTATATACAGCTGCATGTGATTGAGAGATGCAATTGGTATACAAGTGGTTAACCTTTGTAAAAAGTTTTGCTTATCAACATACAGTTTTACACATTAAATCAAATGTAATTAATTTATCTAGGCCAATTTTTTTATTGTAGTTAATTAAAACCAAAGTCATCCAAAAATATTTTTAACTGTTAATATATTTTTTTAAAACATACTTTAAGTTAGTTGCCAAGGAAACATTTCTCATTTTCATATAGTTTAGTTGATGTATTCAAATAACTAAAACGGAGATTAAAAAAGAATACAATTTATTTCAACATTTAAAAAAAACTATAATAAAACAAAATAATAAAATAAAATGCAAAATAATAACAATGTAAAAAAATTACTAAAACATTAAAATAAAAGTTAAATACATTAAAATTAGCAATAAAATGAAAATGAAAAGAGAAAATATAAAAATGAAAATGAATTCAAAATATTATTTTTATAAAAAGTTTTTTTTTTCACTGACGGCAACATTTTTCATTTAGTTTAAGTGTATGTACTAAAATAACTAAAACTAAAATAAAAATTTATTAAAAAAAAAAACACTAAAAATGACAAAAACACTACAAAATTACTAAAACTTTACCGAAAATTAATTAAATGAAAACAGAAAATATAAAAACTAAATCAAAACATAAATAAAAACCTCAATGATACTAAAATAACAAATATATATCCAATAAAAAATTTTAAACAATTTTTTCAGTGTATATGTGTATATACTTGCCACAAATAAATAAACTGTGTGTGTGTGTGTGTTCCTTTGCATGCACAGGTCACACAACACAACCCTTGTGCCAGACACAACATCCCAACGGCGAGTGTGGCGACCCTCTCCACAAATCCAAACAAAAACATTCGATGCCTCCCCGGCTTTCACACAGCACCCAGCGTGCTGACTGGCCCCCTTTCCCCCTAATCCTATTGGTCACGCCAGCCACACACACTGGGGATTGGACGGGGAGCTGGAGTATCCATGGAAACCAGAGGGATGGATCAGGAAGTTGACAGGTTGCTCAGATTAAGGGCAGTGCTTTTTTTATTGGGGGTTTAGGCCTTTCACAACTCTATTAGCACTGAAACTAATGCTGAACTTAGCCTGCAAAACACACACACACACAGGCAAACTGACAATTTACTTTGCAACTGGATTTGGATTATAGACTTCCCAGAATGAAGGGGGATGTGCAGTGACTAAAAACATCACTTAACACCTCAAGTACTACCAAATCAACACGGCTAATACAATATATAGTATATTGCAATTAAAATTAATGTCACTATGCATTTACTTTTCTATTTTGCTTTATGTTGTTGAGAGGTGGCTAAGTTCAGGGTGGTTTTAGATGCCAAAACCCATTTTAGAGTCATTTCAGAACTCTTGGAAGGGTATAAAGGTTTTCCAAAACCATATTAAAATGTTACAGAAAAAGACTGTAAATGCTACAGTAAAAACCTTGTTAATAAGGTAACTGAATTATTACTGTACTGTCAACTGTAAACATAAATGGTTTAAAACTCATTTATTTGTAATTTTACTATAAAATACTTCACAGTTTTTGCAAGTAAAACTATACAATTTATCATTTATGGTGAAAGTCAATAGAACATTCCCATAAGTCGCTATATGACACCATATATAATTATAATTTTATTGAAATAGTTTTGTTTCTTCTTATTTTTGTTATCAGTAATGTGTTTTGTGTTACATTTAGTTCATGTTTATTGCATTATCTTAGTGTCATGTGTTTTAACAATACTGGATGTTTGACTCTCATGAGCTGTAAGCTCTAATCATCAAAATTAAAACACAAAAAAAAACTTTTGAAATATTTTACTTTACATGTAATGAATC
>NW_015621296.1:0-1998 GCF_001515605.1 Sinocyclocheilus anshuiensis
ATGATGCTGAAAATTCAGCTTTGCATCACAGGATTAAATTACATTATAAAATATATTCAAATTTAAAACAGCTATTTTAAATTGTAATAGTATTCCACACTTAATACTTAATTACTTATTGCTGTATTTTTTATCAAACAAATGCAGCCTTGGTGAGCAAATAAATGACTATATATACAGTATAAAAACAGCATATATAGCCAACAAACCAACAAAACATCAAAATAAGTTAACTTTGCTTTAGTGTTATAAATAAATAAATAAATAAATAAATAAATAAAAATCACAACGTTGATATGTAAAAATTATATTAATGTTATTTTATAATAACATATCTTATAATATTATTAACCGAAGGGATTCATCTGGTGTAGACTCGTGTGAATCAGAAAGTTGTCAGACTTTCGTCTGGACTCTGAATTTTGTATCAGACAAAGTATTAAAAAATATATAGTATTAAAAAAGCTGACAAATATTCACAGCAGCCAAAAGATTAACTAGGGAAAAAAACTTGTTAAGGGCATATTAGTGCCTCTTATAATTCAACTTTTCATTTATGAATTACTGATTGTATACATATTGTAAATATCATATATTCACCAGCAGACACACATATTTACTCTCCAGCTGTTTATTCAGCTTTCTCTCTCTCTCTTTCTCACTTTTTCTATTTTCTTGCGACAAAAGTCGATTGTGTTGGACCTGAATTCAGTCCTCTCTCCCAAACCACTTTAGCTCTCCTTGAAGACACAAACACATGGCTGTGTGACAAAGCACCTGAAGAAAACCCACAAACATGGGGAGAAATCGATATACCTCCATGCAGAACAATTACATAATTTATCTATCAATCCATATGCTGTTATTAATTGCCAATAGGGATATTTCAGCTCTGCAGATTCTCGAAAGGCTGCAGACAGAGAGTTATTTATTAATGCTTTTCCAATGTAAAAAAAAAATTTTATCATGGAAGTAAAGCTTTTTTATATCTAGAGAGAGGGAGGGACAGAACTCAGTTTTACTATATCATTAGCTCCTCCATGCATCGATTTCCACATGATGGAGAAGATCTGGGATCTCTGAGGTAATCAAGACACTGATCTAATCAATGGCATTAATCAAGTAAAGCCGATTGGCTTTTACCATCACAATCGAAATTCCTTTGTCTGTCAATGGATCATGACAGTTCATTATTCTTATGTATCCAAAATTATGTTTTGTAGCAACCGGATCTCAATATTACAACACATCTCTAGGCTATTTTACAGTATCATTAATTTAAACTGAATTGTTTATGCCCAGTTCCATGAGAGATCATATTTTTACACATTAAAATATTGTAGTATATTTTGAGGATAATGCACACTATGTATTACAAAATAAATGATTATATATACAAATATTTTTGACATTTTTTTTAATATTTTGAAATATATAAAAAATCTGTCTATGAAAATGTCAATAGGGGACAGTTCAACGAACAAACATTTGGAAAACATCACGTCAGAACTTGTTTCACATATTTTGTTCTTGAATGAATCAACATTTTTGAATGAATCGGTTGAGAAAATTATTTAAATGACTTCAAAACATTTTCTTCAGAACACCGCAATTTTAGAGAAAAATGAGTGTTGCGATTTTTATTTTTAATTTAATGTAATTTGGTTCATATACAGATGTGTCTTCTTGACTTAAACACACGCAGTACTAGAGACTTAGATTACTAACAAACTGTAGTCTATTACTGATTACAAATTACAATTTGTAGCAATTTATTGGATTGCATATATTAAGTAATGTATTTTTTGATTACTTTTAGATTACTTTTGATCTAATTATATATTGAATTCTTTGTTATCAACATCATGAAGTGTATTAAAGAATGAATGAACTACAAGGGGTTTGCGAGTTGATGAAAAGCTGAACGATTTTCCAAATGTACAAATGTAATATATTTTTAAGATAGAGAGAGAAAAAGAGGAATCAAACTATGAATAA
>NW_015621297.1:0-2005 GCF_001515605.1 Sinocyclocheilus anshuiensis
AGTCCAGTTACAAAATAAATTCTAATGTCAGGTCCAAAATAAATGTCAGGTCTTATTTTAAATATTAAAATTAAATTAAAAAATGTAACTAAATAAAACAATAATTAATATTAAAACGATTAGATGTTAAAATGTAAATAAATTACATTAAAATGTCAACTAAATTATATTATATATATTCATTCATATATTTATTTTTAATTTAAATTGTTCTACTAAAACTGTCATTGTATACTATGAGCATTGTTGGCTCTATTAAAAATTGCTTGTGATGTTCCTCATTTGTAAATTGCTTTGGATAAACGAGTCTTCTAAATGGATAAATTAATAAATACAATAAATATTGTGTAAATAAAGTGTTTAAATTCAGCAATCTTATTTGTTACCATCAAATTGTATCATTTTTATCAGCATTATATTGGCTTCACTGCTCTCTAAATATCTGGATCACTATCGATCGATCACTACATACTAATTAAACAGATACAAACTGTACCTGCTCCGGTGTACATGCTGGGCATCATACCTCCGCCTCCTCTCATTCTACGATTCAGCATGGCCATCCGTTCAAAGTCCTATCAATAAAAAACAAATAAAAATGCAGATAGTAAGACCTCAGGCCAGCCCTCAGAGATAAAAGGCAATACAAGTAGATCTCAGAGTTAATAAGTGCCAAAGCTCTGCAATCTTTGCTGGCTTAATAAATGTTAACAGTATATCTGTGTAGCCTAGTGATAAGCACATGTGCTCTGACATGTTGAGCTGTGCTGCTCTTGCAGTTGACATGAGTTTGAGTGATGACTCGTGTTCCATCTCTATAAATGTAAAACAATATATTAAAATAAATGTATAAATAAAAAAATTTACAGTGGCATTTATTTTAAAGAAAGAAAGCACAAGCACACTTTTCATTTATAATTCACTAAAAATCAACAGATATATTGTTCTAAACAGATACGTTGCTGTAAAATAATGACTTTATTATTAATGGTGAATTTAAAGTAGTTGCCAGTTTGACTATAAACTGTACAATAATGTTTATATATTTGAACTGGATGATACTGACCGGAGGACCCTGATCAAACACAGAATCAAAGAGGTCATCAACGTAAGCATCCATCTGTCGACCTCGAGATCCTGAAAGAAAGATTGTTTCAGGAGTGTCCTTTATAAAGTCAGATTGAAACCATCATTTTATTTACTCTACAGGGTGAGCCACTTCCCAACCCTCATACTGTAGCTTTCATTCACTTTGATTTCTTTTATCGTGCCTCTGCAAAGCTATGCAACAGATCATGACTCAGAATTTTTCCTAGTAATGGTTGGACACTCACCCTGGGATGTGGAAGAGGGTTCATAGGTGTCCCATGGGGATGCTTCAAAGGAGGGGAAACCAGGGGCTTGCATAGAGGGAGCAGGTGGTATAAAGTCATCCAGGTCGGTGGTTACCATACTGAAAAAAAAGACATAATGGATTAAAAAAGAAGGACTTAAGCAGTAATTTCACAGTTTCCTTTTGAATGAACTGTCAGCACTGAGCTCTACAGAGGCGTACCTGTTGCCTGTGTTGCTAAAGAGGTAATCGGTTTGAGTGGGTGGGTGACCCAGAGGCACATCAGCCTCAACTCCAGCCAAGAGATCCATTACAAAATCACAGCCAGTCAGGTCGGTCCAGCCCTCCCCAGCCAGCAGAGACACAGACCAGCCCCGTGTAGCTTCTTTCAGACCCCTGAAAGAAAAAAAAAACATGACATTAAGAAGTATTGGTGAATCTCACAAAAATAACTAAATAGAATTAATTACATATTAAATAATTCTGTTGTATATATTGCAATTTTAAAATAAAATAAATTACTATTAAATATTGCACTTCATTTAAATGTATATTAGTTCAATTGATTTAAATGACAATTTACCGAATAAATAATTATTTAGTATATAATTACATGTAAGTTTATAGTAATCAGGGTTCCCACTCTTTCATGAACACCAGATTCAAGGACTT
>NW_015621298.1:0-2005 GCF_001515605.1 Sinocyclocheilus anshuiensis
CGGTCACGGAGAGGCACAAGAAACTTACGAGTCTTACAGTAAGACCTTTTCTCTTTTCTGCATGCATCATTGAGTGAAATGTGCAGCTTTTTTTGGCACATCTTTGAGACAATACAGCCAGATTATACTACAGACTCTAATGTAAAACCTTTATCATGCTTAAACTACAGCGTAAACCTGTGTCTGATGCCAGGAACACAGTAAGATGCACTAAGCTGTCTTAGTTGTCTATGTTAAGGGTGTGTGTTTGTGTTTCTAGCTGAAGATAACTGGGAGGGCGGAGCTTGGGGCAGTGCCGGTGGAAAGGCTCAGGCTGCCCGACAGGGCAAAGCGTATCGGGAACATCCATACGGCAGATACTGAGAGCTGTCCGTCACTACGGTTGCCTGGCAACATCCTCCCCTCGTAACCTCTTGTAACCACCTAAAGTAATTCTAGTTATTTTTGTCTTCTGTTTTGGTTAAGACTTCTTTTTAATATTCTGAATCTACTCTTTAAGTAGGACGATGACCATAAGTTCAATGTGACATTTTACATTTGCGATTTATATGCTGTGCTTATTCTCTTTGCATTTGTTTTGTTTGTTTAGTTTTGCTGTTTTTGTTCATTTATTTTAATGCTTAAGTGTTTCTTCTCTGAAAAAGTTGATACCTGAATGCTAGATAATTAGCTGATGGTCATGTGTAAAATTACTTGCTAAAAAGAAGAAAACTGCTTGTTAATGTCACTTAGACTTATTCCAAACGCGCTTTTGTAAGGCATAACAAAAACACTTCGAGGAATGCACAAAAATATTAGTTCCTGTACAAACCAACATGTTACTTATTTTTCAAAGAACAAATTCTATTTGGTTTGAGGCTATTTGTTGAAAGTCTCGTAAAAACATTCAAACTTCACATCTACTGATTAGTTTTGTTAAATGAGCAAAACAAATATTGCAAAGTTTGTAGTTTACTTGTAGTCTGACAAAAAGGACAACTCTCTCAAATCTTTGTACGTACAATACTCCAATATTAAAAACTTGTTCTTTGGTGTTTATAGATTTGCAGTTTTCGAAATATTAGCAAAATTGTGTGCATTTTCTAACTAGGGAACTAAATATGTCCAAAATGTCTCCCTATCGGTTTGTCAATAAAGCATAGTTTTCTTTTACAGCCTTCAAAACTTTTGTATTTGACTTTTTTTATTAAAGTGCTAATATTCATCCCATATAAAACTGTCCAACTGTTGCAAACTGTAAAACTGTCCAAATTCTGCATGCAGTTTATAACATCACAACATTTGGATATAAAACTTGTTTTACTCAATGCTGTTCAAAATATATTGTGTATAAACCGTTGATAAATAGCCTGCAATTATTTGTATTAAGTAGATCGTGAAAAATGTGCATATTATGTCTTGTACAGGAACAATTGACCTCAATATTATTAAAGACAAATATTTCCAAAATGTTACCTTGGTTCCCCCAACAAGCTAATCTCAATTCTTTGTGTTTAATCATTTAAAGGGGTCATATCTTTAAAATCAGCTGTTCATTCAGCTTTTGAGTGTTAATGTTCATACTATGAAAACATGCTATAACGTTTAGGACTCAAAACTTCTAAGTAAAAATGTATTCACTTTAGTGTGAACTAAATGTCTGCCTGTTTTTGGTGCAAAAACAAGTGGATTTGATTTAATATGACCCCTTTAACAAATAGTAGTCAAACTATCCAACATTAACAATGATTTATACACAATACTAAGAAAATCCTGGAATTTTTTTAATGTGTTTATACCTGTTTTAAAAGCAATAACCCTGTTGCATCAGAGTCACTAAATCCCCTCTGATGTCGCAGAGACTCTACATATCTGTCTTCTATTGAAAGGATCTTGAGGTAAGATCTGCAGAGTCACCTCTAAAAGCGCAGATACTGTAGATTCCCCTTTTTAAAAGGTAAAGTATACATGCACAAAACAATTTAGATGTTTGGTGCTCTGGTAATTTTTGTGCAAAAAAAAAAAA
>NW_015621299.1:0-1967 GCF_001515605.1 Sinocyclocheilus anshuiensis
CAGACAGACAGACAGACAGACAGACAGACAGAGAGAGAGAGACAGGTGCTCCACCTCTGCAGTCTCAGCTCATTGGGGTCAAAATGAAAAGCGTTTTCACAGGTATCCCCTTCATCTCCTCGTTTCTCACGTTTCCTCTCCTTCTTCTCTTGTTTTCTGTAAATCTTCATCATCTGCTTCTCCTGTTTGGACTGGATGGTCACCTGGCAGCCATATGTGGGCTTGGTGGATTCATCTCTCATCCCTTTAATATTTCCTACAATTGCCACAAAAAATAAAAATAACAACAGGACAATAATGTTGTAATAACAAAAGCAAATAATAGTTATACGAGATCAAATATACAGTGATACAGTATACAAAATAAATATACAGCATGCTGCAGCATTGTCGTCTTTCTACATATTCAGTTTTTTTACAAAATTATTCCTATTGTCACTAACACTAATTAAATTTCCTAATGATTATTGGTGGATCTCAACTGCAAAAACAACAGAAAAAAATGTGCAAATCTAGAAATTTGTTGAAAAGCCACTGAAAATTCCGTAAATTAGGACTGCAATAATCAGAAAGTTAGAATAGATAGAATCAGAAGATGGATGGATGGATGGATATTAATTTATTTTATAAAAAATAAAATAAAATAAAAATAAAATCTGCCGATTAAAGGTCAGAAATCATGAGATTCAATCACAATTATTTTATTCTGTTGAACTTAACAGAAAGTAAATATTTTTGGGATAATATTTTAAACATTTATTTCTCACTACATAAATGGGTCTTTATACATTAAATTATAGAGCTACTTTTATATTTTAAGAAGCAGGTCCTTTGTAATGGGATCATGGTATTTGGGGGTCTGTGACATCAAAAAGCTTGAAAAGCTAAATATAAACTGAAAACCGTGCCATAAAAACTCACTCAGCCGTGACTGCACAAATAATACCGTCATCCAGTCTGACAGTAAATGACTAGATGAAATGAAACTGCAGGTCAACCCTTGAAATCATTAACTTGTGGGACTTGGTGGAAGTTGGTCTCTCGTTGCTGATGAGAGCAGCTCAGCATCTAAAGGTATTTTGGTCCATTCATCTACACAAAACTATTTCAGCTCATGTCTTGTAAGACTAAGTGCCGCCGGCGTAGTAAAGGCTAGTTTTTAATATTAACCCTATCAGAGGGCTAAAGTGCTATCAGACTGCCTCTGTCTGCAGCACAACAGCTCAATAAAAAGCCCAATAGCTCTTGAAAGCAGATGAGATGGGATGATTGCATTGGGGCATGGGCTGATTGTCTGAATGATCTCTGCTTTATCTCTTCTAAAGGCTCACCCACGGCAAACCCATCTGCTCCCCCTATTCATCTGTCTTTCACATCACGTCCTTCTCTCCTTCTACCTGAATACTGCACTAAACTGTCCCTCTATAAGCACTGCTCACTGGACAGTTCACACAAAAACAAAAATTCCACAATCACTTACACAACTTTTTTTGGTGGAAAACCACAGGAGTTGTTTAGGAGAAAGTACAACATTTTTTTTCTTTTATATATACAATGAAAGCAGAGAATCTTGGCTACATGTGGCATGATGGCATATGTAGGAGCCTTTAAAAAATATATATGTTTGCAAGCTGATACTATATTATATATTATACTATATACCACAGATAGCTTTGTTTTTTTTTTTCATAACTGTAATTAAACCGCAATTTAACTGATGCACAGTGTTCATAGGGCATCTATTTCACAACAGTTTCAAGCATGGCTCATCCAATTATATCCATACATATTTATATATGTATGTATTTATATAGTATTTTGTTTTTATGTCAAGAGATACATGAAGCAGTCATTCTTTTCCTGAAGCATCTTGATACATCAATACCTGCTTTATTAGATCGTATCAGTACATTTGGAAAAATTTCTGGATACAAAATTAACAATTCTAAAAGTTCTATTCTATATCT
>NW_015621300.1:0-2006 GCF_001515605.1 Sinocyclocheilus anshuiensis
ACACACACACAGGCAAACACACACTGAGTGCAGGTGCAGATGATATAATACTGGGGAGGGATTCTGTGTCACCCTGAGATGAAAGCATTGAAGCACCCTCTCCACCCACACACACACCTCCTCAATCAAGTGTGTTTGAGGGTTTGGGAAGGAAGCAGCATGCCTGAGTACAGAAACAGAGACCAAAAAAAGATGAAGGAAAAGAAGACACCACTGCACATATGTGTATCTGTATATGTGCATGTGTGAGAAAAAAACATTAAGTACCCTGTATGTCTTTTTTGTCCTGCACTACAAACCACATCTGTGCTTCCTTTGCTCAAAACGTCACAAATGTTTGTTTTTATTTACCAAAAAGCTAAATTCCGTCATCATTTGTTCATCCATGTTACAAACTTGTATGACTTAACTTTCTTCTCTAGATCATTAACAAAGATATTTTTAAGAATGTTTCAGTCAGAAAAAAGTTGGAACGGCATGAGGGTGACAGAATTTTCATTTTTGGGTAAAGTTTGCATCTGCATACTGTAAGAGCCTCTTATCTTTTTCTCTCTAAACAAAACTTCAAATCATTAAAGAAAAACCAGCACATTCCTTCTTATCTCCCCTGATGGATATATTATTATGGAAGCCTGTTTTCACCTCTGTGTAAAAATAAAAACAAACCAAAATTGCACCTATATATTGCAATAGCAACTTTATTTCTCATAATTGTGGCTTTACTGTACATCTATTAATTTTTTCTTCTAAATTGTGACTTTATATTCTTTATGATCTTTGTGTCTCATAATTGTGACTTTATTTAAAACAATTTTCCCTTTTTTACTCTTAAACTAAAGGCTTTCTTTAAAGTTAAAGTCTTGTTGAAAACACTTTTTGCAATAACTGAACCCCCATTGCCCACTAGAATGACCCAGCACAGTTATGTTTTGACCTATTTCACTTATTTTGTAACTCTCAGAAACTTGCCTAAGAGTGTGTTGTACTGTAAGAGCTGGGTATTGCAGTGAGCGCACCAGTGGCCTGTTGCAATGTACAGATTTCACCACAGCTCTATGCTGGGCTGAACAAGGGTTATTGGGAGCTGTCTTTGGTGCTTCCCTCTCATTCCGATGCTGATCAGTTCTCGCTATAGAGTTTGGTGGAATACATTTAGACATGCTACATTTATTCTCAGTCTGGTCCCCGTCTGTGGCCGCTGTCTCTTTCGCAGCAACATTGTGAAACCGAGGGTTGAAATTCTGTGTGTTTGTGTGAAATTGGTGAAGAAATAATATTGAGAAATGACTGTGTGGCAGAGAAAGTGTTTTCCTCTTAAATTTACTCTAGCAGCCTTTCTCTCCCTTTCTTTCTCTCCATCTTTCACTCTATCTCTTGTTCTCGCTTCACGTTGTTTATCACGTGCTGTTGGATATTGGAAAGATGTCACTGGTAAATAGACAGAGTGTCATTTATCCAGCCCCTTCCCACTTTCTCTGTGTACTGTTTTAACTTGTCTCCCACTGGGTTTCTAATCGTGTCAAGCTGTGTGTGTTGCACAGTGCCCTCAGGGACCAGAGTGTGTGTTCCCATGGTTAGATTATTTTCTCCTCTCAGTCTTTACCACTTGTCCATGATTGCTTGATGAAACAAGGAACAATGGGAAATGTTCTTCTAACACTTGTTGGAGCTTTAGCAGAATATTCAGGCCAGGCTCCACACACACCTGCTGTGAGCATAACCAGTCTATCTTTTTTCTATATTTATCTGCAGATTTTAGCCCACTTTCTCTGTGGTGTCCTTTCTGGGATGAATTTAGTATTGTAGTTTTTAGCATACACTCTTAAAATAAAGGATTCAAAAAGAAAGGGTTTGCAGCAATACCAGAGCAGAACACAAAAGGACCATTTAATGAACAGTTCTTAAAAGAACAGTTTTTCTCTTTGCGTGAAGAACAGTTTAATAATCTACCTTTTGTGCAGTGGAAAGGTTCCATGGATGTTAAAGGTTCTTCATGGAACTATAGA
>NW_015621301.1:0-2006 GCF_001515605.1 Sinocyclocheilus anshuiensis
AATAATATTGCTGATATAAAACATTGTATCATCTTGAGTGAGTAGTATCACATCAAGTCTATGTAAAAATATAAATATACATACAAATATATATAAAAAAGAAATATATATAAAATAAGATCTACGAATCACCAATGATACATTTCTAATGCAGTACTTCCCACTTGCATGGTGTCTGTTGTAGAGAGAATCAACTGACCGATAGAACGGTTAATAATAGGAACTCATAGGACTTTCAAGACGATGTCAAACATGCGGAACAAATGCTTCGGTTTTTCTAATTGAAACTAAATCGCTACGCCCTTTCCGAGAGAAAACGAACCCTAAAAATGTGCCTGGAATTTTGTTTACATTTGCTTTTATTACTCAAATCTGCACCGCAATTTGTTACGTTGTGTTTTTATTTGCTTGGATTGATTTTTTTACTTGTTTTGTACCGTTTTTCTATGATTGCATCATTATTTATTGACACAGGCTTTTTACACAAGTGCATTTTTGTTTACTGCTCAAACATCACAGATACCATTCGTAAGAGTTCGAATTATAATTTAACGGACTAACACAGATTTTGGTATTTTCATAAAATAACATTTACGTTAGTGCCTCGCAGTTTACTTTCAACCCCGATCAGCTCACGTGAAATGGATTAAGCTCTTGTTTTTAATCGGCTTATGTGGGGAAATACATGCTAAATAAATGCCGGCATATTGTTGGCACAAGCAATATGGGCAAAGCATGAAACATGACCGACTGGCTATAATAATGCAAACAATGGTGAAGAGAGAAAAAGAAGCGTGCCATTATTTTTCATTGTACCAGCTGCATTTCGAAGGGACGTGTTTTCTGAACTCCCTTTCATAGCGCTGGCAGTCCATTAAATCGCCATGACAAAACGGGAGTATTCAGGATTTTATTCTTTTCTTTTCCACATCCTGCCTCAGCGATTCATAATACGGCAGGCGTCAGACAATAATTGTGGAGATCTACTGCAGTCAGATATCAGCACCCTCTGGCCTCATTGAGGTCGGTCTTTATTTAACGCAACCTTTTATTTTATTTTGGAATCGGTGTCTTTGACGTCAATACCGTGTATGGGAACGGAGTTTACCCTTATTCAGAAAGTAACGATGCAATGTCCTCTTTTTTTTTGTCTGTTTGTTTTTTAAAAAATGAAGGAAAGAAGTCTTAACCTGTTCGGAAGCTTTAGTGTTGTCATTCTCATACAAGCAGAAATGTTTCCCCATTTTGAAAAGAAAAAAATGTGCACATAACTTTCAACCTGTGAAGTTATTTCCCTTTTTTTGTTGGAAACCTGGACTTGCGTGAGAGAGTCTGCATGGTGTATGTAAATATTGTTGGTTAGAGAAAAAAAGACAAAAAAACTAAATTTATTTTGTATGGTGCAGGTGTGTTTGAAATTATGTTTTGTACACGATTAAAAGTATTAAATTACACTTTTATAGAAGCCTGCTTTGGCCTACATTCACAAAATATGGTGCAATAAAGTGCTTTGATTGGTAAATTTGTCTTTTTAAATTTGCGATATAAAAAAGACGCAAAACTATCAACGGTTGATATGTTTTATTTATACATAGTACTGTTACATAATGTAATGCAAGAAAGGGGAGAACGTTTACACCACATTTTAATTCGTATGCACATGAAAGACAGGTGTTTGTATAGCAGACTTCTCGCTGGGTGTCAGAAATTCTCAGTAGTCATTACTCTGTCCGCATAAATATAAGTTAAAAAATAAATTTTAAAAAAGGGTTACTTGCAATTACAAAGTGGTGTCAAATTACCCTAGAAAACCAAAAAGGAGACATACTGCATCACCGATGACACGCAAGAACGTAGACTAACGTAGAGCCCAAAATAAGGTACACAACCTGGTTTCATGCACACTGAAATGGAACATATTACCGTTATATCACAAATATTTTTTTTTTCCTTTACAGATTGACTTTATCAAATACATAGTTAATGTGTTCATGAAATGTACATAT
>NW_015621302.1:0-2009 GCF_001515605.1 Sinocyclocheilus anshuiensis
TGCTGTCACCTCCCCTCCCCACCGATTTAACCCTTCATGTCCCATTACACTAGTGCACTCATCAGCAGAACACGTACCAAATGTCTTTATCTGTCCTTTACTGTGAATACAGTGGATGAGGAAAAGATGAAGAGATAACATTTTTGCAGGCCATACCAACATTTTAGATGGCACAACATATAAACTATTATTACTATAAAATGTTAAAATAAATAAATAAATCTGTATCTTCTTTAAAATTCGGAACTCATGACCCTCTCTATTAAAATCATGCAACATTTTTCATTTTGAAAATCCATTCAACTGATAACAAGTTTAATATAAAAATTAAAAGCTTGGAATCTATGGAGGACACAATTCACAAAAAATAACCTAATTTAAGGCATTTTGAGCAAACTCTTTAATAGTAACATTAATAAATGCTGCTAGATAAAACATGCATTTTGCAATTAGACCTCTAACTCAAAACCTACTCAACTCTACATAATTTCTGCGAAATACTTGAGTGATTTAAGTGATTAATTCAATTTAAAGCACTAATTAAAAGTGATTAATGGGTCAGAGTTTGTAAAGTCCTGTTGGCTTTGCCTTTGAGTAATTATAGTGCTAATGAACTTATTGTAGATTCTAAGTTGAGAGGTGATGTAACAATATGAGGCTTTCTTTACCTCCTCCAAATTTCACACTTTCAGGAATGTGAGGACGGAAGGAACGAGGTGTGTCACGATTTGCATTTGTTTGTTCTTCATGGGTCGTCTGAGAGCCCACATCAAAAAAGTGCGACAAACGTTGTAGCTCTTGTCCTGAACTTGCGTATTGCGTGGTTCAAAGGGGTTTGTGTTTTTTCAAGAATACTTGAACTTTCAAAGATGTTTGTTTGGACTGTCTACCTTCTGATGAAGCATACAAATCTGCATCGATGAAAAGGTGGTATGCAGAGCTAAAGTATTGTACACTTCACATCTCAGTAACATTTCAAAATGATCTCATTTAGTGCTGTTGAGCAAGAAGTAAAAGGGAGAGGAATCTGGCAGGGCTCAGAATACCTTTGCAGTTAGAGTGGCACACAGTCTTGCGAGTTTCAAAGGGCGGATGAGCCAATTCATGGGGCCCCTTTGCTGATGGTCAATGCTTAGACAGATGTTTTCTTGGAGCAGCACATTGCTGCGTTGGTGGCAAAGGAGATGGAAGGAGACTTGACATCTGTTCTCCAGACCGGCTAGACCCTCTGACACACAGGGTGGGGGTAAACTGATGGAGAGAGGCCCATCCTGTTGCGTGTGCATGTGTATTTGTGCTCTTCTGCTGAAATGTGTTTCCGTCCTTGATTTTCCTATAAACAAGGATTTTTTCCCAAGTTGGGCTGTTAGAATTCCAAAATGTCAATAATCAAAGAATGAGTCTGGGTTTACGTACCTTGCAGAAGTGATAGCTTAGGAGTCATCCTTTGCAAGGTTCAGATTTTTCAGTTACTGGCCCAAATCTTTTACGACTACATCACACCACCTTACAGACAATAGTGAAGGCAGGATTTCTTTACACCAGGGTCAGATAACCTGGGCTTGGGGTAAAAAAAATGTCACTGAAAAATACCACAGACATTAAAATACCTCCACAGTTTTAACCTGTTGTGTAATATCTGAGATATTTCACAATACATATTATTCTTCTAGGTCAGTCTAGTCATTGTTTTGAGCCTCTACAGATATTACAGTGACCTATAGCTGTCAGAATAGATAGTGATGGTGAATGTGTAGCTAATATGTATTGGTTTTCATGTCTGATAAACACAAAATTTGAAGAAAAAAAAAACACATACATATATATATACATACACAAAGACAAAAGTATTCAAAATGTTGGGGTCAGTCGGGTTATTTTCTTTCTTATTTTGTTGAAGAAATGAATACTTTTATTCAGCAAAGATGCATTCAATTGATCAAAAGTGGCAGTAAAGGCGTCCACAAAAATATTAAGCAGCAGCACAATTGTTTTCAACAGTAATAATA
>NW_015621303.1:0-2009 GCF_001515605.1 Sinocyclocheilus anshuiensis
TCTGCTGCAATGTCTAGGATGTTGTGTAGTCCTACAGAAAAAAAATAGATTTAGAATGAATTTATTAACTTATATTTAGTGCCGTATCAGAATCAAAAGCTAATGTTATCAAAGGCTATTTTATGGAAAGATCTAGACAAATAAATGCTTTATAACATTACAGTAAACACTATATACAATTTTCTATTTGATAGAAATACTATACATTTTTTCTGGTAAAACACCCATGTAATTTATTTGAAAAAACAAAACAAATAACAAGCACAGAAGCAGATTATTATAAGTATAAAAATTTTACATTTAATGTACTGTCTAAATGCAATACTTTACATTAGTTTTCTAAAGTCTTACCTGTGATGTTGACTGCTCGTGCCAATGGCACATTAGCTTCCCCAACAGCACTTAAAAGAGCACTGTAATGCACTAACCAGGTGATCCTGTTATTTACTACAATCTCTCGCAAGTTCTTGTAGTCCAGAATGTCAGAGTAGATAAAGGGGCCTGTGTAAAAAATAAAAAATAAAAAAAATGTAATCAACATGTCAGAACTTGTGTGATCAGTCTAGCTCTGAACATATTTCTCAATATTAACAATATTGAAATGAAGATAAAAATCCTTTATCTTTTAAAATTAATTAAGCTATTTAAATAAACGCTATGATTGTGCATGTTCACCTGTTTTAGACATGCAAACAAATGTTAAATCAATTATCCAAGCTAATTAAAAGAAATTTGACAAAACAGTTAATTAGCCACTATAATAAACATAATTAGCACTTCTTTACTCGTCTAAATTACCTTAACATTCGATTAACATTAACAAATTACCTTAACATTAACAAATGATAAATTATCTCTAACAAATGACTCTCCAAACTACATCTGGCAAACATCTGGTTTAAATGGATATATAATTATAACATAACAGACCCATTAATAGAGTGCTACCCCAATTATTTCTCTCATGAAATTATAGTAAGAATTCGTTTGAGATTAACAGAAAACATACCACTGTGAAAGACATTGCTTGGTGGTTTCCTGATATCTGAGAGGATCACATTGTTTTTTCCAAATCGCTTCCTATGAGACAGGAGGTAGAACTGTATTATGTAATATACGTTTTTATGTAAAACATTACATTTGTAAATGCATCTACAATGCAAAAGATTAATGCTTTTATATATGTACTATAATGTGCATACCTTAATAGTTTAGCAAGCCCAACCCCTAGTTGCCCGAGGCCACCTGACAGAGAGAGAAAAAGACTCAGCAAAAACACAGTAGGGGAGTCAGGATCCACCCATCTTAAAAACGTGCTAAAACCAGTGTGATCAACGTGACAAAATACAAAAGTCCCAACTCTTAAATAAAAAATGCCAATGTACCAAGTACCCGTTTTTCATACCTGTGATGAGAACTTTGGGGTGGTCGGTTTCAGAGAAGGACACAGAATGAAAGCTGGCATCAGATCCAGAGGTGACCTGGCGCGGGGAGAAGCCGATGTAGCGTATCGCCACCGTCAGAGGCTGACATCCACACGCAGGGGCCAGCAGGGCCTGCTTTGCCACCTTACTAAGGGCTCTGATGACTGGCATGCTCAGTTACCTGCAAAAACAAGAGGCGTTGAGGTATCACACATGATCAGAACCTACAATTAAAAGAATAGTTCACCCATCATATACTCACCGTCATGACCTTCCAAACCTGTATGACTTTCTTTCTTCAGTGGAACAAAAGAAATGTCAGGCATAATGACAGCCTCAGTCACAATTCGCCTCCACTGCATAGATAATTTTCTATACATTGAAAGTGAAAGGTAACGTTAACTAGCATTCTGCCTAACATTTATTTTTTTGTTCCTCAGATGCAGGCCATACAGGTTGGAAGATGCTGGACATCTAAATATAAAAGCTTGTGCTGTTTTCGGATTAACATTTCGAGTCAAACATCGAACATATGCTTCTTACATCAGAGCTATTTCAAACGTAGTCACATGAAGCTCAGTGCAG
>NW_015621304.1:0-1929 GCF_001515605.1 Sinocyclocheilus anshuiensis
TAAACGGTTTTAATGCATACCTGCCAGCCAATCAGAATCGAGTATGGTATAATACAATATATTCAAATAGAAAACGGCTGTTTTCAATTGTAATAATATTTCACTGATTTTACTGTATTTTTAATTTTAAAAACTGCAGCCTAGGTGAGCAGAAGAGACTTCTTTTAAAAATAATAATAATCATAGTGTAGTGTATATATTAGTGTTATTATATTTTTTTTAGGTTGAATGGATTTTGAATGGCTGTCAAAGTTTTTATCATTTATTAGCCGGAAAAATCTCTGAAAGTGATTGCAATGATATTCGTTTGTCTGTGTTGTTATCATTATAGTTGTGGTGTGGACTTCACTCGTGTTGAATCTTTAGTTATAGTCATTGTTCTCAGTGTAAAAGGGCTTTTATGGACTGATGCTATGGTGCTTTTATGGTGTTTTTGTCCTTTTTGAAGCTTGCATGTGAAACAGTTGTGTAAAATTCTTCATAAATCAGGTTTGGAGAGACTCATGAGTGAGTAAATGATGACAGAACTGTGATCTTGTGCTGAATGTTGGTTGATGTTTTAATGTTCTCGGTCTCAGCTGGAGCGCAGCGGCGGGTTGCTCATTCCTCATAATAGCTGTGTCTCTGCCACAGACTCGCTGCTAATTGCAGGGTTGCTTTGACTCACCTCCGTCAGTGCATTTAGTGTTGGCTGACATCACCATCTCACAGCGCTCCGTCATCGCTGAAGCACGCCTGTCCTGACACAATATTAACACTTTAATGCAATCTCACTTAAAAAGTAGCGCTGTTATTGCAGGTTCAGGGTTGCCGGATTTGTGGTTTTCCCTTCATCAAACATTATTTGTAGAGCTCCTTCTATCTAATAATCGCAAAGAGCTTTTAAGTTCTGATAAAAACAAAGTATCAGCTCTCAAATTCTGTCCATTTTATCACAAAATTCAGACAATAAATGCCATTTTGTTGCTCTTAAATGTGGCTCGACAGATCTCCGTAGCGTCAGCATGAGTCTCTTCCACTTTATTACAAGTTATAGCACAAAATAAACATAATCGAGCATCAGAAGTCATTGAAAGAACTAGTACAACTTACTGAAATGAATTACGTCACATGTAATCGACCAGTCATGTTTAAACTGCGGGAAATTGTCAATAAAACAGCTTGTGATCAAGCTTAGCATTTACCTCAGGGAAGTTCTCCAGTGTTCACAGTTGATTAGTTAGCTATAAAACACTAGAGAGCTTATTTGCTGTTAATTATATTTGGATGTTTGAATAAATCTGACATGAAGATGAGTTTTTATGAAAACTACTTTGAGTTGTATACAAACCTTTTAGTTTTTATTTGAGTGTGATTATTGTATTGAAAAATAAATAGCAGTTGAATATAATGGATGTTAATTTTAACCTCTGATATTATAGTAATGTGTCATGAGAGGGTTCCCTGTATAGTTCACAGCATATCGGTATCGATTCTGAATAATCGGCTTTTGGTATGAGATTTTTAGTATCTGTAGTTTTTACTCCCTTGTTCTGTCCGTGAGGAATCGGAGGTTGCGCCACGGTATCGAGGCGATGTGTGAGCATGTGTGTTCGTCTCAGACGGATCCCAGTGTTTTGTCTGTGACCGCAGGCGAGGCGCGAGCTTGTGCTCCGTTATCTCTCTCAGTATCGGTCACACGCAGCTACATGCCTGGACCTTGTGTGGTTTGGATCAGGATCTGGTTACAGAAGATCATGAGAAGTTGTGAAACCTGTTTTACTTCCGTTCCCAGTCTTTTGTGGTTTTTCCATTTCCTCTCTCTTCCTTGTACACTGAGAGAGATGAGATCCAGCCTGTTTATCTGTCTGTCTGTCGAGCATGTGCTGCTCCAGTCATAGGGTTTCATCTTGTGTGTGTGTGTGTGTGTGTGTGTGTGTGTGTGTGTGT
>NW_015621305.1:0-2010 GCF_001515605.1 Sinocyclocheilus anshuiensis
TTTGGCTCTGTGTAAAAGAAATGCCACATCAGAGCCACTTTGAACTTTGCCGTTGTCATGACAATCATATATCTTGTTTTCTTTTGGCTGTGTTGTTTAAAGATGGTAGTGTAATGCCAATGCCAAATTCAATTAAAACATTTTACATACTGTAATAACAAAAGTTTTGCAACATAGTATTATTTTAAATTGTGAATAAAGTTATTTTGCTAGGCTGTGAAATTCATTATATTTAACTGAACCGTTAACATTACTTAGAAATCACAGGAGGCAGTCCAAGTAAGGCATGTGGGTTCAGCTGAGCAAAAATGTTGGGAACCCCTGCTGTAAAAGGTCCTCCGCATGTAATATATTCCCCTTGTGGTGGTGCTGGCTGAAAAAAAAAGCACATGATAGATTTCATAACCTTCAGATAATGCTCTCCCACTGCTGTGGGAATAGTGCTATCCTGAAGAGTTGGGTGTGTGGATGAGAAATGGAGAGAAAAATAAGGAAAATATTTTAATGGACATATAAAAGTGTCTTAGTGCTTTTTCTGTCATAAAAAAAATATATAGACCTTTTAAAATGAAAATGTATGTATATTTTTATTTAAGGTTCAATAAGACTACAATGAAAGTTCCCAGAAGATCTGTTTCCAGTAGTTTTTTGAAGACTGCAAGGGATTTTTCTGTTCATCACACGTCATACAATGGCAGTGTTTTTATAGTTGGTATACAGATTATTGCCAGCTGTATTTGTGAAATACGCTTTAACGCATGTTGTGTTTGTGGTCTTTTTGTGGTCTTTTTAATTGGTTCTATTATCGGTTCATTTTTTAATTCCCTTTATTTTTACAACATATCTTTTGATCTTCAAATCATTGTATGCTGCATTTCTTCTGAGGCCAAGCAGCTTTAGCTGTATTGCTATTAACATCCAGCTGTTAACATTCATCCTCATTCACCCACTTTTCTTTTCCTGTATGCACAATAACAAAGCAGCCATCACAAACCTGAATAGTTCTAGTTCCCGCTGCATGTTTCTTGACCCTGTTTAATTCTATCTCTCTCTCTGCTTTCTTGGCCACATGGGACCACCATTGCTGCGATTATTCAGCAATTAGTTGGCTGTCTTCATAGGCCATGCAGTACTGAGCTAGAGACAGTTGCCTTATAGCCTATTCTTCATGTTCTCAGTAGGTTTCTGGTAATTATTTTTGAGTCTTCAGTTCAGTAGTGGGGGAAAAAAAGGTGCACAGAAATATACAGCTTCCAGGAAACCACTAAAGGGAAACTGTGCTACACATTTTTAAAAAAGTTGATATCAACAATTAATTAATATTAAATATCATATTTATAGTAAGTAGTATGAATTAATTAAATGAGGAACAAGGATTTGAAACAGTGTTTTTCAAAGTTCATAGATATTATGTGGCATGTCTGGTGATGCCATATGGACTGGTTGGATCTTCTCAGCCTCTGGCCATTAAGGGCAGTTTGGCATAGCAGGTTTTTATCCTGCTCAATTCCTAATGCAGAGACAGACAGATGTATTACTTTGAAGCATATGGTCCCAAGGAACCATCCAGAGTCTCGACAGAGAACTTTTGGATCTTTTAGTAATTGCTAACTTCCCATTGTGGTCATCCAAAATCCTGTGCTTCCATGCTGCAGATCATGACAAACACAAAATACCCTGAACTGGCAGAAAACTATTCCCTGTAATACCATGTACACAGACACATATTATCAGAATGAATTCCCTGGCACTCTAAGTAACCACTGTACCCAAATTAGTTGAATTAAACTGTTAAAATAGATGGAATCCAATGATCTCATGGGATGTGTAAACATATCCATCAAATGAATGAAACAAATGAAATAACAGAGTGCCTTCTCATAGTGATAAAAGACTTGGCAAAAGCTGGGCTAAGCACATCAAATGACATATGAATGTCATTTCATTTTGTGTCGTGCCAAGCACTGTCAACAACACCAAATGCCATTTTATGATGTGCCTAAAAGGTAC
>NW_015621306.1:0-2012 GCF_001515605.1 Sinocyclocheilus anshuiensis
ACCATAAGAATTTAAGACTATGTCCACTCCCATGTCTAGTGTCTTCTTCATATTTTCAATGGTCTTGGAGTTTCAATGGCTGTTGTAATGATGCAAGATCTTTCGCATGAGAAAGATGTGTGAATAGGGAGTCATCATATTGAGAAAATGTTTTTTTTTTTTTTTACTCATTCTAGAGAAGAGTTGTTCGGCACACTTGCTATTGAGCCAAACCACACAACTTAGGGACCAGTTCCACCTTGCGCAAGATAGCCCTCGTGTCCTTGGCATTAGCCTTATGGAAACGATCATAAAGAGCATAACGTTCAGATGATCCTGTTAGAGGGTGGCCATTTTAAGCTGCCACGGGCTTCTTTGTAAGTAGCCATGGCAAGTTCGCAAGTTGGATATTTTCTTCTGTAGGTTCCAGCAACCTGCCCCCATGAGGATGGAAGGTTTTGGGTTTTTTAATGTTAGTGTGTGTTGTCAACCCTCTGGCAAAATCATACAAAGTAACATTTGGAAAATGTTTCATTGCAAGCAAAATATGGGCACTCAGCTCTAACGTTAAATTTTACCCCAGAGACCACAGCACAAGGACAGGTGACTACAGCCCTTCCAGCTGTTACAGAAAAACACAAATCTTAGAAATTCACATACTTCAAACAACCTTATATTCTGTGTTGAGAAGATGACCCCACCTTCTTGTGTGAGGACCAATCCATGGAGCCCAGTTATGGTAGCACGAATGGACCACGAATGGGTTTGCCTTACTGCCTTTCAATAAGAAAATATTAATAGAAAAATACATAGTAAAGAAAGCTAATGATACAATTCAAAACTCTATCATGGTAGTCACTGTGTGAATCAAACGTGGGACTAACCCACTGCTGATAATTTCAAGAGAAACCAGCTCCCAGTAATTTTCAGGATTCACATGTCCATTAAAATCCTCTGGTGGTTCCTCAGTGCTGCTAACTGGGAAAAAAAAAATACTAGACATTAGTAGACACAAGTCTTACCCAAGCTGGACATGCTGTGTGCATGAAATAATATAGGAGTAAAAAAACAAAACAAATGTGTGGACTTACCAGGCATACTTAAACACCCTTCTTATGA
This sequence comes from Sinocyclocheilus anshuiensis, assembly GCF_001515605.1. Classification (NCBI taxonomy): domain Eukaryota; kingdom Metazoa; phylum Chordata; class Actinopteri; order Cypriniformes; family Cyprinidae; genus Sinocyclocheilus; species Sinocyclocheilus anshuiensis. The sequence continues at coordinate 1,099 of NW_015621306.1, forward strand.
AGGTTCATAACTATGGACCTTGGATGGTAACCACACGTTACGCATGAAAATGTGCAGGTGTGGTCGGACAGTGCCTCAAAGCTTAAGTAGGCCTGCTGGATCCTTTATTTTTTTTAAGGAAAGGCTTTACCCGAGGTCCTCTCCAAGACCTCAGTTGCACTTCCCATAGCCTTGTGAATCTGCCAAAAAGATGTCACATTTGAAGACTTTACAATACACATTCATGCAAAAATTATTTGTTGTTGTTTTACACAACACATTTAAATCAACATGGTTCTTAACTGGAGACTGTTGCACAGAAAATGGCACAAGTGTATCTACAAAAGTAGGTGATGATCAAAATTATGAAATACCATCATTCCACTCCTGATATCAATACGCCACGTCTGTAGCACTATTTGCTGCACTTTGAAATTCCTGCCAAAAACAAGTGCCAGTAAAGAGGTTACACATATTTCTATCACTGCTATACAGCACAACCCTATACAATAAGCAACATTAAAATGAGTGCTTGGAGATGTTAATAAGCCTACAAATGGTAAGGAAGACCCTGATAAACATGGCCATCAACGGTGGCTATGAACCTCGGGTTTCATCCCTCCTGATGTAGGATGGACCAGCTTTCTCATATGGGCTTAGGTATGCTTCCCAAACATGACATTTGCTGGTCTTGGCTGTAAAAACACTTTCAAAGTGGATATATAAAAAACTATATAAATAAAGAGAGAAATAAGAACGGTGGCTATGACCTTCCCCATGGTTCCCCATCAACATAATGTCAAATGTGACCGACAGAAGGGGAACGTCTCAGTTCCCAATGCAACCCTCGTTCCCTGATGGAGGGAACAGAGATGATATGTCCCTCATGCCACATTGAGCACGTTTACATGCACACCAGTAAGCTGATAACTCAC
>NW_015621307.1:0-1995 GCF_001515605.1 Sinocyclocheilus anshuiensis
GTTTAAATTGCAAGCAAGTTCAGCCTGCCCATGCCAACTGGAGATAGTGGTAATTGATTCACACTTTCATTAAGGACAGATTAGGCCAAGCCAGCGGATGGGCAGCAGAAGTGCCTGGCCAAAACACACACACACATAAACACTCACCGTGATGTTCCAAAAACACTCCTGTTAATCTATCAGCTTTGGAACTTATTACTACTACTACTGCTACTAACATTTAAGTCTTTCATAACCATATTTATATGGTTTCTTGAGTAGCAAATCAGCATATTAGAATGATTTCTGTAGGATCATGTGACATTGAAGACTGGAGTAATAATGCTTTACCATCACAGGAATAGATTACATTTAACATGTAATATAATTAAATTGTAATTATATTTAATATTTTACTTTTTTACTGCATTTTTGACCAAATAAATGCAGCCTTGGTGAGCATAAGAGACTTTTTAAAAATAGAAATATTATTCCAAATATATACAAATACATTGTGTTGTCATTTTTTACGTGAAATAAGAGAATATCATGTCCCTATACATATAAACTCATAATAATAATAATATTAAAAGAAACGCATAAATAAACCACTTACTAATGTATTACAGTGCTATGTTTTTTGATAATAAATAATTAAAATTAGGAGGAAACAAATTTTCCTTTACCTTTTGCAATACAAAATAGCATTTCAGAAAATGGAAAAATAAATAAATAAATATTTTTTTGGGTTGGCTGCAAATAAACTGCTTGTTCTGAACTTTCCGATAATATATATTTACATGTGCCTGCACACATTTACATGCCAATGACACCTAATTCATGTTTGAAAACTTGGCCTGCCAGCGACGGTGAAGTAATAAGGGTTCGAATTGAAATATTCAAAACTCTGTTACTTTGTTGTTTTGGTTCACCGCCTACTCAAGCATATGCTTCCCTCTGATACTGGAATAAAACCACTTTGTTCTGTCATTTAGCTTGACAGCAGCAAATCCTGTTGGACAGTTGTCTCCGACTGCACAATTTTTTTCCAAGATACGTTACGTAATGCAAACACTTAAGAGAAGTGTCTCACTTCAAAATCCCTGTGGACTTGGCTGGGGTGACGGAATGCAACATATTGTAGTAGCTGTCAGCGTGGGTGCTCCTGACAGGGTTTTTGGCAGCATGAAACTTGTCTGTGAACTTGTAGTTTGTACTTTGGGGTGGGAGAGAAGGGCAGAGCTTGACAGAACCATCTGGCAGCAGGGGCTCGGAGGGTCAAACTCATCATCTTCATCTATTTGGAGCGTAACCACTGGCACCGAGTAGATCAGTGAGCCGCAGAGGTTATGCCAAGCCCTGTTGGCGCCGGTGGCACAATATTCTCAAAATACCATTAGACTATGAGTGCACACACAAGCACTAGCAGGTGCACATGTATGTCTGTTTGTAAATAATGAAATAAACAGACACACAGATGCACTTCTGGGTGAAATGCAATGTGCAGATAAACATAAATTATAATATCTAAAATGTAAATAGAAAGAAACCAAATAATAATAATAAAAAAATATTTTTATTTGGCCATTAGATTAAAAAAAAAGTATTTATACTTAACAGTAGTAATAAGACATAAGTCTCCGATTTCAACTCATGGAGCTGATTCATTTCTGGGAATCAGTTCAATCTACCCATTTAAATAATCGTTTATTTGCATCATTATCATGCAAAAAATATCAAAATGATTTATGAAATACACACTACCATTCAAAAGTTTCAAAAGTCTAAGACTTTTGAAAGAAATGAAAGACTTGTTGAGCAAGGATGCATAAATTGATCAAAGCTGACAGTAAAAACATTTATAGTGTTAAAAAAGATGTCTATTTTAAATAAATGCTGTTCTTTTGAACTTGATCAAAGAATCCTGGAAAAAAAAAATCAAGGTTTCAAACTGTTTTCAACATTGATAATAATAAGAAAATCAGCATATCAGAATGATTTCTGAAGGATCATGTG
>NW_015621308.1:0-2011 GCF_001515605.1 Sinocyclocheilus anshuiensis
CTATATGTAATAAAAAGGTGCCTATATATCTGAATGTATATCACATTTCAGCATATTTCACTCGCTTTCACACATATCAGTTTGACAAGATAGTTTAAAGCCCAACTAGTAAAATCTGTACAAGTTTATGTAAAAATAAAAAGGTAACTAATGTAAGTAAGAATAAATTACAGAAATGATATCCTCCGCTGAATAAAGCTGCGTCAGATCACGCTGTTCTTCTGAGAGAAATTCTGGCTTATTCCTCATAGTAGGTCTTCTTCCAAAAAAACGAAAGTAGATGAATTTTGATTTTTTTTTTGTATATCTAGATGATGAGGTTATTTGCGCGCAGGTATGGCTGCAGATAATGAGCTCAGACGGGAAAGACTGTACATTTTAAAAAAACATTTAAAAGTAAAGTCATTAAAATGGTTTATTTCAGCTATTTGCTAAGTTAGCATTCCTCAATTTCATTTAAAGTTGAAGTACAATAACTAAAACGTAAATAATTAATAAATAAATAAAATACTATATAGACATTAATAATAATAATAATGACAAAAACACAACAAAAAGACTACAATTTAAAACAGAACATATAAAAATAAAAACTAGTTCATAATTTTAAATATTAGGTTAAAGATTAATGTATAAACACAACAATTACGGGCAGAAAAATATTATAATGTTACTAGAATTAATAGTTATTCCAGCAAAAAAAAAACAAAAAAACAAAACAATGCTTTAAATAATTATTTTAATTATTATATATTTTTTTGCCTAGTCTTGAATCTTTGGTTTCACATAATGATTTTAATTTCAGTACATGACTAACTAGTATTATTAAATAAAGTAGTGAATTGTTAAATGATAAATGAAGTGGTTTAGACTCTTAATTTTGATTTATTTTTTCTGAGCCACATTCAAATCTGTTGAAAAATATTATATGAAACAAAAATGGTGTAGGATTTAATTTGAATAACTATTTTCACTCAGTAAGTAAATGTCATAAATAATCACAGAGAATTATCAAGTAACGCACTGAATCATGAAATTCTGATATAGAAAGACTGAAATATAAATGTATTTACAGCCCATGTTTTTCATTGCTCTCACATGTAAATATATACAGTATCTACTACTGTAGCAAAATGTCACATTTCTTCCACCCAGCCCTGCTCTCCTCCTTTCCTGTCCTACCCATACTTCCTTGCTCTGCTCCTTTCATCCTGCTCCCTGTCGTCTAGCTATAAAGCAATCGCTCCATCTCGGTCAGGACGGTCCCCAGTCTATTCGACCCCGTTTGACACCGACTATCCGCTCAGAGAGACAGAATAAAGAGAGAGAAAGCTTTATTTCCATAATGGAGGCAATAAGAATACAGCCTTTGTTTTATCTGAGAGGAAGGTCTGCGCTGAAGGTCGAAGCCATGTTGATGCGGAGCAGCGATGGATTTGATTATGCCCTGTGTTTTTCAGGCTCCTCCTCCAGCGCTGCCACTCACATCATCTCGAGGCTCTGATGCTCGTGTCTGTCAGCCGTGATTCAGTCTGTCTTTTGGTGTGACACTTGACACTTTTGTCTTGGCTTAAGAGCATTTTTCACACCAGAGATTGGATATTATTCTTACATGAGCTGGAATGAAGTATGACATTGCTGAAGATTTTTATCTGCTGTTTTTCCCTTAAATAAATTAATTTATGCAGCAGTGTGATTAAAAAAACTGAAGACTTCAGAATGTAATGAGAATGTAAACTGTAAAGAGGGGGAAAACCCTCCGGATTGAATTAATACATTATCATTTGATTTAGATTTTTTTTTATTTTTAAAATGTTTTTGAAAGAAGTCAGTTTTTGCTCACCAAGGCTGCATTTATTTAATTAAAAACAGAGTAAAAACAGCAATATACTGGAATATTATTACAATTTAAAATAACTCTTGTCTATTTGAATACACTTGAAAATGTAGTTTATTCCTGTGATGTAAAACTGAATTTTCAGCATCATTATTCCAGTCTTCAGTGTCACAT
>NW_015621309.1:0-2014 GCF_001515605.1 Sinocyclocheilus anshuiensis
GTAGAATAGACTGGAGCAGAATAGAATAATATAGTGCAATATATCATAATGCCGCAGAACAGAATAGAACTGAACAGGACATTGGAGAAATGAAAAACAAAATAATAAAGTAGAATAGAATTGAACGAAACAGAACAGGTCACAACAGAATAAAAAAAATTGAATAGAATGTCTGAGCCTGGTTTCAGAAATCCAAGTGAAAAGTACTTGATATAATTCCAAATATTGATAATTGGGGCTCATAAAATAATGCTAAAATAAATGCATTTCATTATTTTACAATTGTTTTTAAGTTTTCGTAAATTTTCTTTAAAAAAGTTAGATTTTAACATTTCAAAATCTAAAAGCGAAGCTTTGTATGTTTGAACTGAATGTTGTTCACAGGGATTGTGTTTGCACCGTATGGCCCACTGTGGCGCACAAACCGTAAGTTCTGTCACAGCACTCTGCGCAGCTTTGGCTTTGGCAAGCTGAGTCTGGAGCCGTGCATCCATGAAGGCCTGACCATGATTAAAACAGAACTGCAGAGCCTCATCGAAAAAACAGGGCCTTCTGGTATCGATCTGACTCCCCTCATCAGCAATGCTGTCTCCAACGTCATCTCCTCCATGAGTCTGGGTCAGCGTTTCCATCACCAGGACCAGGAGTTCCACACCCTGCTGGATCTCATGTCTCACGGGCTGGAGATTAGCGTCAACACATCCATTTTGCTTATCAATGTCTTTCCCTGGTTATACTACCTGCCCTGCGGTGTTTTCAAAGAGCTGCGGCGCGCAGAGATCGACATCACGGCCTTCCTGAAGAAGATCATCGCGAGGCACAGGGCCACGCTGGATCCGGAGAATCCCAGGGATTTCATAGACATGTATCTGGTGGAGATGCTGGCCCAGCAAAAGAGCGATAATTCAGAACAGAGCTTGTTCTCAGAGGACGATCTCTTCTACATCATTGGAGACCTCTTTATAGCAGGCACTGATACTACCACAAACAGCGTGTTGTGGAGTATTCTCTATATGTCCTTGTATCCTGATGTGCAAGGTATGTGCACCAGTGCTGTAAAGTGTAATTTACAAATGTCTGAAGGTTTGGTTTCTGGTTATATATGAAATTTTAGTTTGATGACCCCCTCAGAGAAGGTTCAGCAGGAGATTGATGCGGTGGTGGGATCTGAGAGAGTCCCGTCTCTGACTGATAAGGGCAGTTTGCCGTACACAGAAGCCACCATTATGGAGGTGCAGAGGATGACTGTAGTGGTTCCTCTGTCTATACCCCACATGGCCTCGGAAACCACAGGTGAGGTCAGGCCTTTGGCAGACAAAATACGGAAGCGATGCAGATTTGCTGCCTGATGTATGTTTACCTCATGCCTATTTAGTCTCATGAAACGTATTAGCTGTGCTACATTCACAAATTCATATAGTTGTACTTTTAATTTTATAATCGTATACTGTATATAACATTTTTAATTAAAAAAGAACACACTCAAAAGTAAAATATCGTAAAATGCGTAAAATAATGAAAATAATGTTACAATGTACAAACAAGATTGTTCCTAAAAATATGCTTTATTTTCTATAAGCAAAAATCTATATAAATATATTATAAAAAATATAAAGATACAAAATTAAATAATATAAATAAATATACTATATAAATATATTTTATATATACATATAATCTTTCCAGTCAGTACTGTTTTATTCTATTCTATTATGCCTTTATTCTTTTCTATTCTGTCAGCTCTTCTACTGTTCTATTCTGTTCAATTCTAAATTATTCCATTCTGCTCCAGTCTATTCTATTCCGTCCTGTTTTATTATGTTCTATTCTTTTCTGTGTCAGTCTCTTTTGCTTTTCTATTCGGTTCAATTCTAAATCATTTTATTCTGCTCTAGTCTAATATACTGTTCTTATACTATATAATATAAATACAGTGCTATAAATATACATTTTATACATACTTGGAGATTTTTTCTTTCTTTCTTTTTCTTTTTTGTGACCTGAATCATTTTTT